>NW_024470617.1:493310-502787 GCF_017639515.1 Carcharodon carcharias | reverse complement strand
CTAACACAGACACACACACTCAGACACCCACAAACACACTCTCACACACGCTCATACTGACACAGACACACACACTCACACACACTCACACTCGCACTTACACACACACAGTCATACTGACACATACACACACACTCACACACACTCACACACACTCAAACACACACACACACTCACACACACTCAAACACACACACACACTCACACACAATCAAACACACTCACACACACACACATACTCACACGCACTCAAAAACACACACACACTCAAACACACGCACACAAACCCACACACACACTCACTCATAAACACACACTCACACACACACACTCACACACTCAGTCTCACACACGCACTCACACACACACTCACACTCACACACACATATACTCACACTCCCACTCACACACACACCCACACACACACATATACTGACACAGACAAACACTCTCAGACACCCACAAACACACACTCACACACACTCATACTGACACAGACACACACACTCACACACTCACACACACACTCACACACACACACACACTCATACTGACACATACACAAAAATACACACACTCACACACACACACACACACACTAACACTCACTCTCACACACACAATCACACACAGACACACACACACACTCACTCACACACACACTCATACTCACACATACACTCATACTCAGACACACTCACACAGATACACACAATCACTCACACACAGACACACCCAGAAACACACACACTCACACACACACCCACAAACGCACACACACACACACTCTCACACACACACACACTCAAACACACACACACTCACCCACACAAACACACCCGCAAACACACACACACACATAGACACTCACACACACACACACCCACACACACAAACACACACTCACACATACACACAAACTCACAACCAATCACACACACTCACACATAATCACAAACACTCAAACACACACACACACTCACACACACACTCAAAAACAATCACACACACACAAACAGACTCACACAAACTCACACACACTCAAACACACACACACACACTCACTCATACACACTCAAACACACACACGCACACTCAAACACACACACACTCACACACACTCACACACTATCAAGCACACACACACTTACACACACTAACACAAACTCACACACACTCAAATACACACACACACACACACATACTCACATGCACTCAAAAACACACACACACTCAAACACCCGCACGCACACTCACCCACACACACACTCACACACACTCACACAAACTCACACACACTCAAACATACGCACACAATCATACACTCACACACACACTCAAACACACACACACACACACACACACACTCACACACAATCACACAGTCTCAAACACACACACAATCACACACAATCACACATACTCACACACACTCAAACACACACACACACACACTCACACACAGTCACACACACTCAAATACACACACACACTCACACACACACTCAAACACACACACGCACACTCACACACACTCACACACTCTCAAAGACACACACACTCACACACACTCACACAAACACACACACACTCAAATACACACAAACACACACTCAAACACACACACACACACACACACTCACACACCCACACACTCACACACTCTCAAACACACACACACTCACACACAATCACTCTCAAACACACACACACACTCAAACACACACACACACACTCAGACACACACACAGTCACACAGACGCACACGTACTCACACGCACTCAAACACACACACACACACACGCACGCTCACACACACTCACACACTCTCAAACACACTCACACTCACACACACTCACACACACTCAAACACACTCAAACACACGCACACACAATCAAACACACTCACACACACACACATACTCACACGCACTCAAAAACACACACACTCTCAAACACACACATGCACACTCACCCACACACACACTCACACAAACTCACACACACTCAAACATACACACACAATCACACACTCACACACACACTCAAACACACACACACACACACTCACTCTCACACACACAATCACACACACACAGACACACACACACACACTCACTCACACACACACTCACACTCACACACACAAACTCACACACACACATACACACTCATACTCACACATACACTCACACTCAGACACACTCACACACATACACACAACCACTCACACACAGACACACCCAGAAACACACGCACTCACACACACACCCACAAACACACACACACACACACACACTCTCTCACACACACACACTCAAACACACACACACTCACCCACACAAACACACCAGCAAACACACACACACATAGACACACACACACTCACACACATTCAAACACACACTCACACACACACACACAAACTCACACACAATCACACACACTCACATATACTCGCACACACTCAAACACACACACACTCAAACACACACACGCACACTCAAACTCACACACACACACTCACACACACTCACAAACTCTCAAACACACACACTTACACACACTAACACAAACTCACACACACTCAAATACACACACACACACATACTCACATGCACTCAAAAACACACACACACTCAAACACACGCACACACACTCACCCACACACACACTCACACACACTCACACAAACTCACACACACTCAAACATACACACACAATCATACACTCACACACACACTCAAACACGCACACACATACACACACACACAACACACTCACACACAATCACACAGTCTCAAAAACACACACACTCTCACACACTCAAACACATACACACTCAAACACATACACACTCACACAAACTCACACACACTCAAACACACACACACACTCACACACACACAGTCAAACACACACACACTCACACAAACTCACACACTCTCAAACACACACACTCACACACACTCAAACACACACACACACTCACACACAATCAAACACACTCACACACACACACACACTCACACACACTCAAACACACACACAATCAAACACACTCGCACACACACACATACTCACACACATTCATAAACACACACTCACACACTCAGTCTCACACACGCACGCACGCACACACACACACTCACACACACACACACACTCACACTCCCACTCACACACACACACACACTCATACTGACACAGACACACACACTCACACACCCACAAACACACGCTCATACTGACACAGACACACACACTCACACACACTCACACTCACACTTACACACACGCACACACTCATACTGACACATACACCCACACACACACACTCACTCACACACACACACACTCACAATCACACTCACACACACAATCTCACACACAAACACGTACACACTCGCACTCACACATACACTCACAGTCAGACACACTCACACACATACACACAATCACTCACACACAGACACACCCAGAAACACACACACTCACACACACACCCACAAACACACACACACACACTCTCACACACACACACACTCAACCACACAAACACACCCGCAAACAAACACACACACTGACACTCACACACACACACCCACACACACAAACACACACTCACACACACACACAAACTCACACAAAATCACACACACTCTCACATAATCACACACACTCAAACACACACACACTCACACACACACTCACACAATCACACACACACAAACACACTCACACAAACTCACAAACACTCAAACACACACAAGCACACAAACACACACTCACACACACACACAAACTCACACAAAATCACACACACTCTCACATAATCACACACACTCAAACACACACACACTCACACACACACTCACACAATCACGCACACACACACACACTCCCACAAACTCACAAACACTCAAACACACACAAACACTCACACACACTCAAACACACAAACGCACACTCAAACACACACACACACACTCACACACACTCACACACAATCAAACACACACACACTCACACACACTCACACAAACTCACACACACTCAAATACACACACACACTCACACACCCACACACTCACAAACTCTCAAACACACACACACTCACACACACTCAAACACACACACACACACTCAAACACACACACACACACACTCAAACACACACACACTCAGACACACTCGCACACACTCACACTCACACACACATACTCACACACACAAACACTCTGACACACACACTCACACTCACACACACACACACACTCACGCACACACACTCACCAACACTCACACAAACTCACTCACACACACTCACACACATACACACACTCACACACATATACACACACACTCACTCACACACACACACATACACACTCACACACACTCACACACCCACACACTCACAAACTCTCAAACACACACACACACTCAAACACACACACACACAGACACACTCAAACACACACACTCTCAAACACAGTCACACTCACACACACTCACACACACTCAAACACACACACACACTCACACACAATCAAACACACTCACACACACACACATACTCACACGCACTCAAAAACACACACACACTCAAACACAAGCACACTCACCCACACACACACTCACACACACACACTCGTAAACACACACTCACACACACACTCACACACTCAGTCTCACACACGCACTCACACACACACTCACTCACACACACACACACTCACACTCCCACTCGCACACACACACACCCATACTGACACAGACACACACACTCAGACACCGACAAACACACACTCACACACACTCATACTGACACAGACACACACACTCACACACACTCCCCTTCACACTTACACACACACAGTCATACTGACACATACACACACACTCACACACACTCACACACAATCAAACACACACGCACTCACACACAGTCAAACACACACTCACACTCACACACAATCAAACACACTCACACACACACACATACTCACACGCACTCAAAAACACACACACACTCAAACACACGCACACAAACCCACACACACACTCACTCATAAACACACACTCACACACACACACTCACACACTCAGTCTCACACACGCACTCACACACACACTCACACTCACACACACATATACTCACACTCCCACTCACACACACACCCACACACACACATATACTGACACAGACAAATACTCTCAGACACCCACAAACACACACTCACACACACTCATACTGACACACACACACACTCACACACACTCACACTCACACTTACACACACACACACACTCATACTGACACATACACACACACTCACACACTCACACACACACACACACACACTAACACGCACTCTCACACACACAATCACACACAGACACACACACACACTCACTCACACACACACTCATACTCACACATACACTCATACTCAGACACACTCACACAGATACACACAATCACTCACACACAGACACACCCAGAAACACACACACTCACACACACACCCACAAACGCACACACACACACACTCTCACACACACACACACTCAAACACACACACACTCACCCACACAAACACACCCGCAAACACACACACACACATAGACACTCACACACACACACACCCACACACACAAACACACACTCACACATACACACAAACTCACAACCAATCACACACACTCACACATAATCACAAACACTCAAACACACACACACACTCACACACACACTCAAAAACAATCACACACACACAAACAGACTCACACAAACTCACACACACTCAAACACACACACACACACACTCACACACACTCAAACACACACGCGCACACTCAAACACACACACACTCACACACACTCACACACTATCAAGCACACACACACTTACACACACTAACACAAACTCACACACACTCAAATACACACACACACACACACATACTCACATGCACTCAAAAACACACACACACTCAAACACCCGCACGCACACTCACCCACACACACACTCACACACACTCACACAAACTCACACACACTCAAACATACGCACACAATCATACACTCACACACACACTCCAACACACACACACACACACACACACACTCACACACAATCACACAGTCTCAAACACACACACACTCACACACACTCACACATACTCACACACACTCAAACACACACACACACACACTCACACACACTCACACACACTCAAACACACACACACACTCACACACACACTCAAACACACACACGCACACTCACACACACTCACACACTCTCAAAGACACACACACTCACACACACTCACACAAACACACACACACTCAAATACACACAAACACACACTCAAACACACACACACACACACACACTCACACACCCACACACTCACAAACTCTCAAACACACACACACTCACACACACACTCACACACACATACTCACACACACAAACACACACTCACACACACACACAGTCACACAGACGCACACGTACTCACACGCACTCAAACACACACACACACACACGCACGCTCACACACACTCACACACTCTCAAACACACTCAAACTCACACACACTCACACACACTCAAACACACACACACACGCACACACAATCAAACACACTCACACACACACACATACTCACACGCACTCAAAAACACACACACTCTCAAACACACACACGCACACTCACCCACACACACTCACACATACTCACACACACTCAAACATACACACACAATCACACACTCACTCACACACTCAAACACACACACACACTAACACTCACTCTCACACACACAATCACACACACACAGACACACACACACACACTCACTCACACACACACTCACACTCACACACACAAACTCACACACACACATACACACTCATACTCACACATACACTCACACTCAGACACACTCACACACATACACAAAATCACTCACACACAGACACACCCAGAAACGCACACACTCACACACACACCCACAAACACACACACACACACACACACTCTCTCACACACACACACTCAAACACACAAACACTCACCCACACAAACACACCTGCAAACACACACACACACATAGACACACACACACACCCACACACACAAACACACACTCACACACACACACAAACTCACACACAATCGCACACACTCACACATACACAAACACACACACACACTCAAACACACACACGCACACTCAAACACACACACACACACACACACACACACTCACAAACTCTCAAACACACACACTTACACACACTAACACAAACTCACACACACTCAAATACACACACACACATACTCACATGCACTCAAAAACACACACACATTCAAACACACGCACGCACACTCACCCACACACACACTCACACACACTCACACAAACTCACACACACTCAAACATACACACACAATCATACACTCACACACACACTCAAACACACACACACACACTCACACACAATCACACAGTCTCAAACACACACACACTCACACATACTCACACACACTCAAACACACTCACACTCACCCACACACACTCACACACACTCACACACACACACACACACTCACACACACTCAAACACACACACACACACTCACACACACTCACACACTCTCAAACACACACACTCACACACACTCAAACACACACACACACTCACACACAATCAAACACACTCACACACACACACACACTCACACACACTCAAACACACACACACTCACACACACAATCAAACACACTCGCACACACACACATACTCACACACATTCATAAACACACACTCACACACTCAGTCTCACACACGCACGCACGCACACACACACACTCACACACACACACACACACTCACACTCCCACTCACACACACACACACACTCATACTGACACAGACACACACACTCACACACCCACAAACACACGCTCATACTGACACAGACACACACACTCACACACACTCACACTCACACTTACACACACGCACACACTCATACTGACACATACACCCACACACACACACTCACTCACACACACACACACTCACAATCACTCTCACACACACAATCTCACACACAAACACGTACACACTCGCACTCACACATACACTCACAGTCAGACACACTCACACACATACACACAATCACTCACACACAGACACACCCAGAAACACACACACTCACACACACACCCACAAACTCACACACACACACACTCAAACACACACACAATCACCCACACAAACACACCCGCAAACACACACACACATAGACACTCACACACACACACCCACACACACAAACACACACTCACACACACACACAAACTCACACACAATCACACACACTCTCACATAATCACACACACTCAAACACACACACACTCACACACACACTCACACAATCACACACACACAAACACACTCACACAAACTCACAAACACTCAAACACACACAAACACACAAACACACACTCACACACACACACAAACTCACACAAAATCACACACACTCTCACATAATCACACACACTCAAACACACACACACTCACACACACACTCACACAATCACACACAAACACACTCACACAAACTCACAAACACTCAAACACACACAAACACTCACACACACTCAAACACACAAACGCACACTCAAACACACACACACACACTCACACACACTCACACACAATCAAACACACACACACTCACACACACTCACACAAACTCACACACACTCAAATACACACACACACTCACACACCCACACACTCACAAACTCTCAAACACACACACACTCACACACACTCAAACACACACACACACACTCAAACACACAGACACACACACTCAAACACACACACACACATACACACTCACACACACACACACTCACCAACACTCACACAAACTCACTCACACACACTCACACACATACACACACTCACACACATATACACACGCACTCACTCACACACACACACATACACACTCACACACACTCACACACCCACACACTCACAAACTCTCAAACACACACACACACTCAAACACACACACACACAGACACACTCAAACACACACACTCTCAAACACAGTCACACTCACACACACTCACACACACTCAAACACACACACACTCACACACAATCAAACACACACATACTCACACGCACTCAAAAACACACACACACTCAAACACAAGCACACTCACCCACACACACACTCACACACACACACTCATAAACACACACTCACACACACACTCACACACTCAGTCTCACACACGCACTCACACACACACACACACACTCCCACTCCCACTCACACACACACACACACTCATACTGACACAGACACACACACTCAGACACCCACAAACACACTCTCACACACGCTCATACTGACACAGACACA
>NW_024470617.1:398310-488310 GCF_017639515.1 Carcharodon carcharias | reverse complement strand
CACTCACACACAAACACACCCAGAAACACACACACTCACACCGACACCCACAAACACACACACACACACTCACACACATTCACACACTCACACACTTATACACACACACTCACTCACACACACACACACACATGCACACTCACACTCACACACACTCACTCACACTCACACACCCACACACTCATAAACTCTCAAACACACACACACTCAAACACACACACGCACAGCCACACTCAAACACACACACTCTCAAACACAGTCACACTCACACACACTCACACACACTCAAACACACACGCATACTCACACACAATCAAACACACTCACCCACACACACGCTCACACACACACTCATAAACACACACTCACACATACACACTCACACACTCAGCCTCACACACACACTCACACACACACTCATACTGACACAGACACACACAGTAAGACACCCACAAACACACACTCACACACACTCATACTGACACATACACACACACTCACACACACACACACACACACACACTAACACTCACTCTCACACACACAATCACACACACACAGACACACACACACTCACTCACACACACACACACACTCACACTCACACACAAACTCACACACACACATACACACTCATACTCACACATACACTCACACTCAGACACACTCACACACATACACACAATCACTCACACTCAGACACACCCAGAAACACACACACTCACACCCACACCCACAAACACACACACACACACACTCAAACACACACACACACACTCAAACACACACACACTCACCCACACAAACACAACCGCAAACACACACACACACAGACACTCACACACACACACCCACACACACACACACCCTCACACACACACACAAACTCACACACAATCACACACACTCACACACACTCACACACACACACACTCACACACACACTCACACACAATCACACACACACACACACTCACTCTCACAAACTCACACACACTCAAACACACACACACACACACACACACTCACACACACTCAAACACACACGCACACTCACACACACTCACACTCTCTCAAAGACACACACACTGACACACACTCACATAAACTCACACACACTCAAATACACACAAACACACACTCAAACACACACACACACACACTCACACACCCACACACTCACACACTCTCAAACACACACACTCACACACACACACACACACTCAAACACACACACACACACACTCAAACACACACACACACACACACTCAAACACACACACACTCACACACACTCACACGTACTCACACACACACACACACACTCACACTCATTCACACACTCTCAAACACACTCACACACACTCACACCCACTCAAACACACACACACACGCACACACAAACAAACACACTCTCACACACACACATACTCACATGCACTCAAAAACACACACACTCTCAAACACACACACGCACACTCACCCACACATACACTCACACAAACTCACACACACTCAAACATACACACACAATCACACACACACACACACTCAAACACACACACACTAACACTCACTCTCACACACACAATCACACACACACAGACACACACACACACACACACTCACTCACACACACACACACTCACACTCACACCCACTCACACTCACACACACTCAAACACACACACTCACACACTCTCACACATACTCACACACACTCAAACATGCACACACACTCTCACACACACTCAAACACACACACAAACACACTCACACAAACACACACACTCAAACACACACTCACTCACGCACACTCTCACACACTCAAACACACACACACACAATCAAACACACTCACACACACACTCATACTCACACACACTCACAAACGCTCACACACTCACACACACACACACTCACTCACACACACACTCACACACACACACACTCATAAACACTCCCACTCACACTCACACACACACACACACTCACACTCCCACTCACACACACACACACTCATACTGACACAGACACACACACTCACACTCCCACTCACACACACACACACACACACCCACAAACACACACTCACACACACACGCAAACACACTCATCCTGACACAGACACACACACACACACCCACAAACACACACTCACACACACATGCAAACACACTCATACTGACACAGACACACACACACTCACACACTCACACAAACACACACAAACACTCATTCTCACACACACACTCACACACACACACACTCTCACACTGACACAGACACTCTCACACACTCACACACGCACACACACTGGGTACATCACAGTGGAGAATCCCCCTGGGTACAGTGGAGAATCCCCCTGGGTACATCACAGTGGAGAATCCCCCTGGGTACATCACAGAAGAGAATCCCCCTGCGTACATCACAGTGGAGAATCCCCCTGGGTACAGCACAGAGGAGAATCCCCCTGGGTAAAAACAAAAAAACTGCGGATGCTGGAAATCCAAAACAAAAACAGAATTACCTGGAAAAACTCAGCAGGTCTGGCAGCATCGGCGGAGAAGAAAAGAGTTGACGTTTCGAGTCCTCATGACCCTTCGACAGTACTTGAGTTCGAGTCCAAGAAAGAGTTGAAATATAAGCTGGTTTAAGGTGTGTGTGTGGGGGGCGGAGAGAGAGATAGAGAGACAGAGAAATGGAGGGGGGGGGTGTGGTTGTAGGGACAAACAAGCAGTGATAGAAGCAGATCATCAAAAGATGTCACAGACAACAGAACAAAAGAACACAGAGGTGTTGAAGTTGGTGATATTATCTAAACGAATGTGCTAAATAAGAATGGATGGTAGGGCACTCAAGGTATAGCTCTAGTGGGGGTCGGGAGAGCATAAAAGATTTTTTAAAAATTTTTAAAAAATAATGGAAATAGGTGGGAAAAGGAAAATCTTTATAATTTATTGGAAAACAAAAGGAAGGGGGAAACAGAAAGAGGGCAGGGATGGGGGAGGGAGCTCACGACCTAAAGTTGTTGAATTCAATATTCAGTCCGGAAGGCTGTAAAGTCCCTAGTCGGAAGATGAGGTGTTGTTCCTCCAGTTTGCGTTGGGCTTCACTGGAACAATGCAGCAAGCCAAGGACAGACATGTGGGCAAGAGAGCAGGGTGGAGTGTTGAAATGGCAAGCGACAGGGAGGTTTGGGTCATTCTTGCGGACAGACCGCAGGTGTTCTGCAAAGCGGTCACCCAGTTTACGTTTGGTCTCTCCAGTGTAGAGGAGACCACATTGGGAGCAACGAATGCAGTAGACTAAGTTGGGGGAAATGCAAGTGAAATGCTGCTTCACTTGAAAGGAGTGTTTGGGCCCTTGGACGGTGAGGAGAGAGGAAGTGAAGGGGCAGGTGTTGCATCTTTTGCGTGGGCATGGGGTGGTGCCATAGGAGGGGGTTGAGGAGTAGGGGGTGATGGAGGAGTGGACCAGGGTGTCCCGGACGGAGCGATCCCTACGGAATGCCGATAAGGGGAGTAAAGGGAAGATGTGTTTGGTGGTGGCATCATGCTGGAGTTGGCAGAAATGGCGGAGGATGATCCTTTGAATGCGGAGGATGGTGGGGTGATAAGTGAGGACAAGGGGGACCCTATCATGTTTCTGGGAGGGAGGAGAAGGCGTGAGGGCAGTTGCCTTAAACCAGCTTATATTTCAACTCTTTCTTGGACTCGAACTCAAGTTCTGTCGAAGGGTCATGAGGACTCGAAACGTCAACTCTTTTCTTCTCCGCCGATGCTGCCAGACCTGCTGAGTTTTTCCAGGTAATTCTGTTTTTGTTTTTGTTTTGGATTTCCAGCATCTGCAGTTTTTTTGTTTTTATCTCAGGGATGATCACTTGCTGTCTCAGTGCGGGGAACCTGTTTAAAGAGGGAGTCTCTCTGTCTGGGACCTTGTTTAAAGAGGGAGTCTCTCTTACAGGGACCCTGTTTAAAGAGGGAGTCTCTCTGTCAGGGACCCTGTTTAAAGGGGGAGTCTCTCTGTCAGTGAATCTGTTTAAAGAGGGAGTCTCTCTGTTAGAGACCCTGTTTAAGGATGGACTCTCTTTGTCAGGGATCCTGTTTAAAGAGGGAGTCTCTCTGTCAGGGATCATGTTTAAAGAGGGAGTCTCCCTCTCAGGGACTCTGTTTAAAGAGGGAGTCGCTCTGTCAGGGACCCTGTTTAAAGAGGGAGACTCTCTGTCAGGAACCCTGTTTAAAGAGAGAGTCTATCTGACAGGGACCCAGTTGAAAGAGGGAGTCTCACTGTCAGTGAATCTGTTTAAAGAAGGAGTCTCTCTGTCAGAGACCCTGTTTAAAGAGGGAGGCTCTCTGTGGGGACCCTGTTTTAAGAGGGAGTCTCTCTGTGAGGGACACTGTTTAAAGAGGGAGTCTCTCTGTCTGGGATTCTTTTAAAGAGGGAGTCTCTTTGTCTGGGACTCTGTTTAAAGAGGGAATCTCTCCCTCGGGGAATCTGTTTAAAGAGGGAGTCTCTCTTTCGGGGACCCTGTTTAAAGAGGGAGACTCTCTGAAAGGGACCACGTTTGAAGAGAGAGTCTCTCTGTCAGGGACCATGTTTAAAGAGGGAGTCTCCCTCTCAGGGACTCTGTTTAAAGAGGGAGTCGCTCTGTCAGGAACCCAGTTTAAAGAAGGAGTCTATCTGTCAAGGACCCTGTTGAAAGAGGGAGTCTCACTGTCAGTGAATCTGTTTAAAGAAGGAGTCTCTCTGTCAGGGACCCTGTTTAAAGAGTGAGTCTCTCTGTCAGGGATTCTTTTAAAGAGGGAGTCTCTTTGTCTGGGACCCTGCTTAAAGAGGGAATCTCTCCCTCAGGGACTCTGTTTAAAGAGGGAGTCTCTCTGTCAGGGACACTGTTTAAAGAGGGAGTCTATCTGTCAGGGACCCGGTTTAAAGAGGGAGTCTCTCTGTCGGGGACGCTGTTTAAAGAGGGAGTCTCTCTTTCAGGGACCCTGTTCAAAGAGGGAGACTCTCCTTCAGGGACCGTTTAAAAAGAGAGAGTCTCTCTGTCAGGGATCCTGTTTAAAGAGGGAGTCTCTCTGCTAGGGTTCCTGTTTAAAGAGGGAGTCGCTCTGTCAGGGACTCTCTTTAAAGAGGGAGACTCTCTGTCAGGGGCCCTGTTTAAAGAGGGAGGCTCACTGTCCGGGACGTTGTTTAAAGAGGGAGTCTCTTTGCCAGAGACCCTGTTTAAAGAGGGAGTCTCTCTGTCAGGGGCCCTGTTTAAAGAGGGACTCTCTCTGTCAGGGACCCTGTTTAAAGAGGGAGGTTCTCTGTCCGGGACCTTGTTTAAAGAGAGAGTCTCTTTGCCAGAGACCCTGTTTAAAGAGGGAGTCTCTCTGTTAGGGACCCTGTTTAAAGAGGGAGTCTCTCTGTCAGGGATGCTGTTTAAAGAGGGAGTCCCTCTGTTCTGGACCTTATTTAAAGAGGGACTCTCTCCTTTGGGGACCCTGTTTAAAGAGAGAGCCTCTCTGTCAGGGACCCTATTTAACGAGGGCATCTCTCTGTCGGGTCCCTGTTAAAAGAGGGATTCTCTCTGTCAGGGGCCCTGTTTAAAGAGGGAGTCTCTCTGTCAGTGACTCGGTTTAAAGAGGGAGCCTCTCCTTCAGGGACCCTGATTAAAGAAGGAATCTCTCTGTCAGGGACCCTGTTTAAAGAGGGAGTCTCTCTGTCAGGGATCCTGTTTAAAGAGGGAGTCTCTCTGCCAGGGACCCTGTTTAAATAGGGAGTCTCTCTGTTAGGAACGCTGTTTAAAGAGGGAGTCTCTCAGTCTGGGACCCTGTTTAAAGAGGGAATCTCTCAGTCAGGGACACTGTTTAAAGAGGGAGTCACTCTGTCAGGGACCCGGTTTAAAGAGGGAGTCTCTCCCTCAGGGACCCTGTTAAAAGAGGGAGTCCCTCTGTCAGGGATCCTGATTAAAGAGGGAGTCTCTCTGTCAGGGACCCTGTTTAAAGAGGGAATCTCTGTCAGGGACACTGTTTAAAGAGGGAGTCTCTCTGTCAGGGACCCTGATTAAAGAGGGAATCTCTCTGTCAGGGACCCAGTTTAAAGAGGGAGTCTCTCTGTCAGGGATCCTGTTTAAAGAGTGAGTCTCTCTGTCAGGGAACCAGTTTAAAGAGGGAGTATCTCTGGCAGGGAACCTGTTTAAAGATGGAGTATCTCTGTCAGGGAACCTGTTTAAAGACTGAGTATCTCTGTCGGGGACCCTGTTTAAAGAGGGAGTCTCTCTTTCAGGAACCCTGTTTAAAGGGGGAGTCTCTCTCTCAGTGAATCTGTTTAAAGAATGAGTCTCTCTGTCAGAGACCCTGTTTAAAGAGGGAGTCTCTCTGTCTGGGAACCTGTTTAAAGAGGGAGTCTCTTTGTCAGGGACCCTTTTTAAAGAGGGAGTCTCTCTGTCAGAGACACTGTTTAACGAGGGAATCTCTCTGTCGAGAACCCTGTTTAAAGAGCTTGTCTCTCTGACCATGACTCTGTATAAAGAGGGAGTCTCTCCGTCAGGGACCCTGTTTAAAGAGGGAGTCTCTCTGTCATGGATTCTTTTAAAGAGGGAGTATCTTTGTCTGGGACCCTGTTTAAAGAGGGAATCTCTCCCTCGGGGAACCTATTTATAGAGGGAGTCTCTCCTTCAGGGACCCTGTTTAAAGAGGTAGTCTCTCTTTCAGGTACCCGGTTTAAAGAGGGAATCTCTCTGTCAGGGATTCTTTTAAAGAGGGAGTATCTTTGTCTGGGACCCTGTTTAAAAAGGGAATCTCTCCCTCGGGGAACTTGTTTATAGAGGGAGTCTCTCCTTCAGGGACCCTGTTTAAAGAGGTAGTGTCTCTTTCAGGGACCTGGTTTAAAGAGGGAGACTCTCTGTCAGGGAAAATGTTTAAAGAGGGTGTCTCTCTGTCAGGGACCCGGATTAAAGAGGGAGTCTCTCTGTCAGGCAACCTGTTAAAAGAGGGACTCTCTCCCTCGGGGACCCTGTTTATAGAGGGAGTAGCTCTGTTCTGGATGGTGTTTAAAGAGGGCGTCTCTCCTTCGGGGACCCTGTTTAATGAGGAAGTCTCTCTTTCTAAGACCCTGTTTAAAGGGGGAGTCTCTCTGTCAGTGAATCTGTTTAAAGAGGGAGTCTCTCTGTCAGGGACCCTGTTTAAAGAGGGAGTCTCTCTGTCAGGGATCCTGTTTAAAGAGGGAGTCTCTCTTTCAGGGACCCTGTTTAAAGAGGGAGTGCCTCTTTCAGGGAACCTGTTTAAAGGGGGAATCTCTCTGTCAGGGACCCGGTTTAAAGAGGGAGTCTCTCTCTGAGGGACCATGTTTAAAGAGCGAGTCCCTCTGTTCTGGACCTTATTTAAAGAGTGACTCTCTCCTTCAGGGACCCTGTTTAAAGAGGGAGTCTCTCCATCAGAGACCCTGTTTAAAGAGGGAGTCTCTCTGTCAGTGACTCGGTTTAAAGAGGGAGTCTCTCTTTCAGGAACCCTGTTTAAAGGGGGAGTCTCTCTGTCAGTGAATCTGTTTAAAGAAGGAGTCTCTCTGTCAGAGACCCTGTTTAAAGAGAAAGTCTCTTTGTCAGGGACCCTTTTTAAAGAGGGAGTCTCTCTGTCAGAGACACTGTTTAACGAGGGAATCTCTCTGTTGAGAACACTGTTTAAAGCGCTTGTCTCTCTGACAGTGACTCGGTATAAAGAGGGAGTCTCTCCGTCAGGGACCCTGTTTAAAGAGGGAATCCCTCCCTCAGGGATCCTGTTTATAGAGGGAGGCTCTCCTTCAGGGATCCTGTTTAATGATGGAGTCACTCTGTCAGGGACAATGTTTAAAAAGGGAGTCTCTTTGTCGGGGAACCAGTTTAAAGAGGGAGTCTCTCTCTCGGGGACCCCGTTTAAAGAGGGAGTCTCTCTGTCAGGGACCCTGTTTAAAGAGAGAATCTCTCTGTCAGGGACACTGTTTAGAGAAGGAGTCTCTCTTTCAGGGACACTGTTTAAAGAGGGAGTCTCTCCTTCAGGGACCCATTTTAAAGAGGGTTCTCTCAATCAGGCACCCTTTTTAAAGAGGGAGTCACGGGGTCAGGAACCATGTTTATAGAGGGAGATTCCCTGTCAGGGACGCTGTTTAAATAGGGAGTCACTCTGTCAGGGACCATGTTTAAAGAGGGAGTCTCTCTTTCAGGGACACTGTTTAAAGAGGGAGTCTCTCTGTCAGGGTTTCTTTTAAAGAGGGACTATCTTTGTCAGGGACCCTGTTTCAAGTGGAAATCTCTCCCTTGGGGAACCAGTTTATAGAGGTAGTCTCTCAGTCAGCAACGCTGTTTAATGATGGAGTCTCTCCGTCAGGGACCCTTTTTAAAGAGGGATTCTCTCCATCAGGCACATCTTTTAAAGAGGGAGACTCTGTCTCAGGGACCCTGTTTAAAGAGGGAGTCTCTCTGTCGGGGACGCTGTTTAAAGGGGGATTCTCTCTGTCGGGGACAATGTTTAAAGATGGAGACTCTCCATCAGGCACCCTTTTTATAGACGGTGTCACCGGGTCAAGGACCATGTTTATAGTGGGAGATTCCCTGTCAGGGACCTTGCTTAAGGAGGGAGTCTCTCTGCCAGGGAACCTGTTTAAAGAGGGTGTCTCCCTGTCGGGGATCCTGTTTAAAGAGGGAGTAGCTCTGTTCTGGACCCTGTTTAAAGAGGGCGTCTCTCCTTCGGGGACCCTGTTTAATGAGGGAGTCTCTCCGTCAGGGATCCTGTTTAAAGATTGAGTCTCTCTTTCAAAGACCCTGTTATAAGGGGAAGTCAATCTGTCAGTGAATCTGTTTAAAGAGGGAGTCCCTCTGTCAGGGACCCTGTTTAAAGAGAGAGTCTCTCTGTCAGTGACTCGGTTTAAAGAGGGTGTCTCTCTGTCAGGGACCCTGGTTAAAGGGGGAGTCTCTCTGTCAGGGACCCAGTTTAAAGTGGAAGTCTCTCTTTCAGTGACCTTGTTAAAAGAGCGAGTCTCTCTGTTCTGGAACCTGTTTAAAGGGGGAGTCTCTCTGTCGGGGACCCTGTTTAAAGTGGAAGTCTCTCTTTCAGTGACCTTGTTAAAAGAGGGATTCTCTCTGTCGGGGACCCTGTTTAAATATTGAGTGTCTCTGTCAGGGGACCTTTTTAAAGAGGGAGTCCCTCTGTCATTGAATCGTTTAAAAGAGGAAGTGTCTCTGTCGTGGACCCTGTTTAAAGAGGGAGTCTCTCTTCGGGGACCCTCTTTAAAGAGGGTGTCTCTCTGTCGGGGATCCTGTTTAAAGAGGGAGTAGCTCTGTTCTGGACCCTGTTTAAAGAGGGCGTCTCTCCTTCGGGGACCCTGTTTAATGAGGGAGTCTCTCCGTCAGGGATCCTGTTTAAAGATTGAGTCTCTCTTTCAAAGACCCTGTTATAAGGGGAAGTCACTCTGTCAGAGACCCTGTTTAAAGAGGGAGTCTCTCTGTCGGGGACCCTGTTTAAAGCGGGAATCTCTCATTCAGGGACCCTTTTTAAAGAGGGAGTCTCCCTGTCAGAGACACTGTTTAATGAGGGAATCTCTCTGTTGAGGACCCTGTTTAAAGAGGTTGTCTCTCTGACAGTGACCCAGTATAAAGAGGGAGTATCTCAGTCAGGGACCCTTTTTAAAGAGGGAGTCTCTCTGCCGGGTACCCTGTTTAAAGAGGGAGTCTCTCTGTCAGGGTCCCTGTTTAAAGAGGGAGTCACTCTGTCGGGTCGCTGTTTAAAGATGGAGTCTCTCTGTCGGCGACACTGTTTAAAGAGGGAGTCCCTCTCTCAGGGACCCTGTTTAAAGAGGGAGACTCTCTGTCAGGGATCCTGTTTAAAGGGGGAATCTCTCTGTCAGTGAATCTGTTTAAGGAGGGAGTCTCTCTGTCAGGGTCTCTGTTTAAAGAGGTAGTCTCATTGTCAGAGACACTGTTTAAAGAGGGAATCTCTCTGTCGAAGACCCTGTTTAAAGTGGGAGTATCTCTGACAGTGACTCAGTATAAAGAGGGAGTCTCTCCGTCAGGGACCCTGTTTAAAGAGGGAGACTCTTGGTCAGGGAAAATGTTTGAAGAGAGAGTCTCTCTGTCAGGGACCATGTTTAAAGAGGGAGTCTCTCTTTCAGGAACCCTGTTTAAAGAGGGAGTTTCTCTGTCAGTGAATCTGTTTAAAGACGGAGTCTCTCCGTCAGGGACCCTGTTTAAAGAGGTAGTCTCTCTTTCGGGGACCCTGTTTAAAGAGGGAGAATCTCGGTCAGGGATAATGTTGGAAGAGAGAGTCTCTCTGTCAGGGACACTGTTTAAAGAGGGAGTCTCACTGTCAGGGATTCTTTAAAAGAGGGAGTCTCTTTGTCGGGGACCCTGTTTCAAGTGGAAATCTCTCCCTTGGGGAACCAGTTTATAGAGGTAGTCTCTCTGTCAGGAACACTGTTTAATGAAGAAGTCTCTCTGTCAGAGACCCTTTTTAAAGAGGGATTCTCTCCATCAGGCACACTTTTTAAAGAGGGAGTCTCTGTCTCAGGGACCCTGTTTAAAGAGGGAGTCTCTCTGTCAGGGACCAGGTTTATAGAGGGAGTCACGCTTTCAGTGACCCTGTTTAAAGAGGGAGTCTCTCTGTCGGGGACTCTGTTTAAAGAGGGAGTCTCTCTGTCGGGGACAATGATTAGAGATGGAGTCTCTCCTTCAGGGAACCTTTTTAAAGAGGGTTCTCTCCATCAGGCACCCTTTTTAAAGAGGGAGTCACTGGGTCAGGGACCATGTTTATAGAGGGAGATTCCCTGTCAGGGACCCTGTTTAATGAGGAAGTCTCTCTGTCAGGGACCCTTTTTAAAGAAGGAGTCTGTCTGTCAGAGACACTGTTTAAAGATGGAGTCTCTCCTTCAGGGACCATGTTTAAAGAGTGTGTCTCTCTGCCAGGGATCCTGTTTAAATAGGGAGACTCTCTGTCAGGGAACCTGTTTAAAGAGGGAGTCTATCAGTCAGGGACACTGTTTAAAGAGGGAGTCTCTCTGTCAGGGTCCCTGTTTAAAGAGGGAGTCTCTCTGTCAGGGTCCCTGTTTAAAGAGGGAGTCTCTCTGTCAGTGACTCGGTTTAAAGAGGGAGTCTCTCTCTCTCGGGGACCCGGTTTAAAGTGGTAGTCTCTCTGTCAGGGACCCTGTTTAAAAAGGGAGTCTCTCTGTCAGGGACCCTGTTTAAAGAGGGAGTTTCTCTGTCAGGGACCCTGTTTGAAGAGGGAGTCTCTCTGTCAGGATTTCTTTTAAAGAGGTAGTCTCTGTCTCAGAGACACTGTTTAACGAGGGAATCTCTCTGTTGAGGACCCTGTTTAAAGAGGTTGTCTCTCTGACAGTGACCCAGTATAAAGAGGGAGTATCTCAGTCAGGGAACCTTTTTAAAGAGGGAGTCTCTCTGTCGGGTACCCTGTTTAAAGAGGGAGTCTCTCTGTCAGGGTCCCTGTTTAAAGAGGGAGTCTCTCCGTCGGGTCGCTGTTAAAGATGGAGTCTCTCTGTCGGCGACACTGTTTAAAGAGGGAGTCCCTCTATCAGGAACCTGTTTAAAGAGGGAGACTCTCTGTCAGGGATCCTGTTTAAAGGGGGAATCTCTCTGTCAGTGAATCTGTTTAAAGAGGGAGTCTCTCTGTCAGAGACCTTGCTTAAAGAGGGAGTCTCTCTTTCAGGGACCCTGTTTAAAGAGGGAGTCTCTCTGTGAGGGTCTCTGTTTAAAGAGGTAGTCTCATTGTCAGAGACACTGTTTACCGAGGGAATCTCTCTGTTGAAGACCCTGTTTAAAGAGGGAGTATCTCTGACAGTGACTCGGTATAAAGAGGGAGTCTCTCCGTCAGGGACCCTGTTTAAAGAGTGAGTCACTTTGTCAGGGATCCTGTTTAAAGAGGGAATCTCTCTGACGGGGACCCTGTTTAAAGAGGGAGTTTCTCTGCCAGGGACCCTGTTTAAAGAGGGAGTCACTCTGTCAGGGATACTTTTAAAGAGGGAGTCTCTCTGTCAGGGATTCTTTTAAAGAGGGAGTCTCTTTGTCTGGGACCCTGATTAAAGAGGGAATCTCACCCTTGGGAAACCTGTTTATAGAGGGATTCTCTCCTTCAGTTACCCTGTTTAATGATGGAGTCTCTCCGTCAGGGACCATGTTTAAAGAGGGAGTCTCTCTTTTGGGGACCCTGTTTAAAGAGGGAGACTCTCGGTCAGGGAAAATGTTTGAAGAGAGAGTCTCTCTGTCAGGGACCCTGTTTAAAGAGGTAGTCTCTCTTTCGGGGACCCTGTTTAAAGAGGGAGACTCTCGGTCAGGGATAATGTTGGAAGAGAGAGTCTCTCTGTCAGGGACACTGTTTAAAGAGGGAGTCTCACTGTCAGGGATTCTTTAAAAGAGGGAGTCTCTTTGTCGGGGACCCTGTTTCAAGTGGAATTCTCTCCCTTGGGGATCCAGTTTATAGAGGTAGTCTCTCTGTCAGGAACACTGTTTAATGAAGGAGTCTCTCCGTCAGGGACCCTTTTTAAATAGGGATTCTCTCCATCAGGCACACTTTTTAAAGAGGGAGTCTCTGTCTCAGGGACCCTGTTTAAAGAGGGAGTCTCTCTGTCAGGGACCAGGTTTATAGAGGGAGTCTCCCTGTCAGGGACCCTGTTTAAGGAGAGAGTCTCTCTGTCAGGGACCATGTTTAAAGAGGGAGTCACGCTTTCAGTGACCCTGTTTAAAGAGGGAATCTCTCTGTCGGGGACTCTGTTTAAAGAGGGAGTCTCTCTGTCGGGGACAATGATTAGAGATGGAGTCTCTCCTTCAGGGAACCTTTTTAAAGAGGGTTCTGTCCATCAGGCACCCTTTTTAAAGAGGGAGTCACTGGGTCAGGGACCATGTTTATAGAGGGAGATTCCCTGTCAGGGACCCTGTTTAATGAGGAAGTCTCTCTGTCAGGGACCCTGTTTAAAGAGGGAGTCTCTCTGTCAGGGTCCCTGTTTAAAGAGGGAGTCTCTCTGTCAGTGACTCGGTTTAAAGAGGGAGTCTCTCTCTCTCGGGGACCCGGTTTAAAGAGGGAGTCTCTCTGTCAGGAACCCTGTTTAAAAAGGGAGTCTCTCTGTCAGGGACCTGTTTAAAGAGGGAGTTTCTCTGTCAGGGACCCTGTTTGAAGAGGCAGTATCTCTGTCAGGACTTCTTTTAAAGAGGGAGTCTCCCTGTCATGGACCATGTTTAAAGAGGGAGTCTCCCTTTCAGGGATCCTGTTTAAGACGGATTCTCAAAGTCAGGGACCCTGGTTAAAGAGGGAGTGTCTCTGCCAGGGACACTGTTTTAAGAGGGAGTCCCTCTGTCAGGGACCCTGTTTAAGGAGAGACTCTCTCTGTCAGTGACTCGGTTTAAAGAGTGTGTCTCTCTGTCAGGGACCCTGTTTAAATGAGGAGTCTCTCTGTCAGGGAACCTGTTTAAAGAGGAAGTCTCTCTTTCAGGGACCCTGTTAAAAGAGGGAGTCCCTCTGTCAGGGACTCTGTTTAAAGAGGGAGTCTCTTTGTCAGAGACACTGTTTAACGAGGGAATCTCTCTGTCGAGGACCCTGTTTAAAGAGGGAGTATCTCTGACAGTGACTCGGTATAAAGAGGGAGACTCTCCATCAGGGCCCCTGTATAAAGAGGGAGTCTCTCTGATGGGGTTCCTTTTTAAAGAGGGAGTCTCTCTGCCAGGGACCCTGTTTAAAGAGGGAGTCTCTCTGTCAGGTATTCTTTTAAAGATCGAGTCTCTCTGTCAGGGATCCTGTTTAAAGAGGGAGTCTCTCTGTCGTGGACCCTGTTAAAAGAGGGAGGCTCTCTTCGGGGGCTCTCTTTAAAGAGGGTGTCTCTCTGTCGGGGATGCTGTTTAAAGAGGGAGTATCTCTGTTCTGGACCCTGTTTAAAGAGGGCGTCTCTCCTTCGGGGACCCTGTTTAATGAGGGAGCCTCTCCGTCAGGGATCCTGTTTAAAGATTGAGTCTCTCTTTCAAAGACCCTGTTATAAGGGGAAGTCACTCTGTCAGTGAATTTGTTTAAAGAGGGAGTCCCTCTGTCAGGGACCCTGTTTAAGGAGAGACTCTCTCTGTCAGTGACTCGGTTTAAAGAGTGTGTCTCTCTGTCAGGGACCCTGTTTAAAGAGGGAGTCTCTCTGTCAGGGACCCAGTTTAAAGTGGAAGTCTCTCTTTCAGTGACCTTGTTAAAAGAGCGAGTCTCTCTGTTCTGGACCCTGTTTAAAGGGGGAGTCTCTCTGTCGGGGACCCTGTTTAAAGTGGAAGTCTCTCTTTCAGTGACCTTGTTAAAAGAGGGAGTCTCTCTGTCGGGGTCCCTGTTTAAATATTAAGTGTCTCTGTCAGGGGACCTTTCTAAAGAGGGAGTCCCTCTGTCATTGAATCATTTTAAAGAGGAAGTCTCTCTGTCTTGGACCCTGTATAAAGAGGGAGTCTCTCTTCGGGGACCCTCTTTAAAGAGGGTGTCTCTCTGTCGGGGATCCTGTTTAAAGAGGGAGTAGCTCTGTTCTGGACCCTGTTTAAAGAGGGCGTCTCTCCTTCGGGGACCCTGTTTAATGAGGGAGTCTCTCCGTCAGGGATCCTGTTTAAAGATTGAGTCTCTCTTTCAAAGACCCTGTTATAAGGGGAAGTCAATCTGTCAGTGAATCTGTTTAAAGAGGGAGTCCCTCTGTCAGAGACCCTGTTTAAAGAGGGAGACTCTCTGTCGGGGACCCTGTTTAAAGAGGGAATCTCTCATTCAGGGACCCTTTTTAAAGAGGGAGTCTCTCTGTCAGTGAGAGTGTTTAACGAGGGAATCTCTCTGTTGAGGACCCTGTTTAAAGAGGTTGTCTCTCTGACAGTGACCCAGTATAAATAGGGAGTATCTCAGTCAGGGACCCTTTTTAAAAAGGGAGTCTCTCTGTCGGGAACCCTGTTTAAAGAGGGAGTCCTTCTATCAGGGACCCTGTTTAAAGAGGGAGGCTCTCTGTCAGGGATACTAATTAAAGGGGGAATCTCTCTGTCAGTGAATCTGTTTAAAGAGGGAGTCTCTCTGTCAGAGACCCTGCTTAAAGATGGAGTCTCTCTTTCAGGGACCCTGTTTAAAGAGGGAGTCTCTCTGTCAGGGTCTGTGTTTAAAGAGGTAGTCTCTTTGTCAGAGACACTGTTTAACGAGGGAATCTCTCTGTCGAAGACCCTGTTTAAAGAGGGAGTATCTCTGACAGTGACTCGGTATAAAGAGGGAGACTCTCCATCAGGGCCCCTGTATAAAGAGGGAATCTCTCTGATGGGGATCCTTTTTAAAGAGGGAGTCTCTCTGCCAGGGACCCTGTTTAAAGAGGGAGTCTCTCTGTCAGGTATTCTTTTAAAGATCGAGTCTCTCTGTCAGGGATCCTGTTTAAAGAGGGAGTCTCTCTGTCGTGGACCCTGTTAAAAGAGGGAGGCTCTCTTCGGGGGCTCTCTTTAAAGAGGGTGTCTCTCTGTCGGGGATGCTGTTTAAAGAGGGAGTATCTCTTCTCTGGACCCTGTTTAAAGAGGGCGTCTCTCCTTCGGGGACCCTGTTTATTGAGGGAGTCTCTCCGTCAGGGACCCTGTTTAAAGATTGAGTCTCTCTTTCAAAGACCCTGTTATAAGGGGAAGTCACTCTGTCAGTGAATTTGTTTAAAGAGGGAGTCCCTCTGTCAGGGACCCTGTTTAAGGAGAGACTCTCTCTGTCAGTGACTCGGTTTAAAGAGTGTGTCTCTCTGTCAGGGACCCTGTTTAAAGAGGGAGTCTCTCTGTCAGGGACCCAGTTTAAAGTGGAAGTCTCTCTTTCAGTGACCTTGTTAAAAGAGCGAGTCTCTCTGTTCTGGACCCTGTTTAAAGGGGGAGTCTCTCTGTCGGGGACCCTGTTTAAAGTGGAAGTCTCTCTTTCAGTGACCTTGTTAAAAGAGGGAGTCTCTCTGTCGGGGTCCCTGTTTAAATATTAAGTGTCTCTGTCAGGGGACCTTTCTAAAGAGGGAGTCCCTCTGTCATTGAATCATTTTAAAGAGGGAGTCTCTCTGTCTTGGACCCTGTATAAAGAGGGAGTCTCTCTTCGGGGACCCTCTTTAAAGAGGGTGTCTCTCTGTCGGGGATCCTGTTTAAAGAAGGAGTAGCTCTGTTCTGGACCCTGTTTAAAGAGGGCATCTCTCCTTCGGGGACCCTGTTTAATGAGGGAGTCTCTCCGTCAGGGATCCTGTTTAAAGATTGAGTCTCTCTTTCAAAGACCCTGTTATAAGGGGAAGTCAATCTGTCAGTGAATCTGTTTAAAGAGGGAGTCCCTCTGTCAGAGACCCTGTTTAAAGAGGGAGACTCTCTGTCGGGGACCCTGTTTAAAGAGGGAATCTCTCATTCAGGGACCCTTTTTAAAGAGGGAGTCTCTCTGTCAGTGAGAGTGTTTAACGAGGGAATCTCTCTGTTGAGGACCCTGTTTAAAGAGGTTGTCTCTCTGACAGTGACCCAGTATAAATAGGGAGTATCTCAGTCAGGGACCCTTTTTAAAAAGGGAGTCTCTCTGTCGGGAACCCTGTTTAAAGAGGGAGTCCTTCTATCAGGGACCCTGTTTAAAGAGGGAGGCTCTCTGTCAGGGATACTAATTAAAGGGGGAATCTCTCTGTCAGTGAATCTGTTTAAAGAGGGAGTCTCTCTGTCAGAGACCCTGCTTAAAGATGGAGTCTCTCTTTCAGGGACCCTGTTTAAAGAGGGAGTCTCTCTGTCAGGGTCTGTGTTTAAAGAGGTAGTCTCTTTGTCAGAGACACTGTTTAACGAGGGAATCTCTCTGTCGAAGACCCTGTTTAAAGAGGGAGTATCTCTGACAGTGACTCGGTATAAAGAGGGAGTCTCTCCGTCAGGGACCCTGTTTAAAGAGTGAGTCACTTTGTCAGGGATCCTGTTTAAAGAGGGAATCTCTCTGACGGGGACCCTGTTTAAAGAGGGAGTCTCTCTGCCAGGGACCCTGTTTAAAGAGGGAGTCTCTCTGTCAGGGATACTTTTAAAGAGGGAGTCTCTCTGTCAGGGATTCTTTTAAAGAGGGAGTCTCTTTGTCTGGGACCCTGATTAAAGAGGGAATCTCACCCTTGGGAAACCTGTTTATAGAGGGATTCTCTCCTTCAGGTACCCTGTTTAATGATGGAGTCTCTCCGTCAGGCACCCTGTTTAAAGAGGGAGTCTCTCTTTTGGGGACCCTGTTTAAAGAGGGAGACTCTCGGTCAGGGAAAATGTTTGAAGAGAGAGTCTCTCTGTCAGGGACCATGTTTAAAGAGGGTGTCTCTCTGTTAGTTATCCTGTTTAAAGAGGGAGTCTCTCTGTCGGGGACCCTGTTTAAAGAGGGAGTATGTCTGTCAGGGACACTGATTAAAGATGGAGTCTCTCCTTCTGGAACCCTGTTTAAAGAGATAGTCTCTCTTTCGGCACCCTGTTTAAAGAGGGAGACTCTCGGACAGGGAAAATTTTTGAAGGGAGAGTCTCTCTGTCATGGACCATGTTTAAAGAGGGTGTCTCTCTGCCAGGGATCCTGTTTAAGTAGGGAGAGTCTCTGTCAGGGAACCTGTTTAAAGACGGAGTCTCTCTGTCAGGGTCACTGTTTAAAGAGGGAGTCTCTCTGTCAGGGATTCTTTTAAATAGGGATTTTCTCTGTCAGGGACACTGTTAAAAGAGGAAATCTCTCTTTCGGGGAACCTGTTTATAGAGGGAGTCTCTCTGTCAGGGACTCGGTTTAAAGAGGCAGTCTCTTTCTCGGGGACCCCGTTTAAAGAGGGAGTCTCTCTTTCGGGGACCCTGTTTATAGAGGGAGTCTCTCTCTCAGGGACTCTGTTTAAAGAGGGAGTCTCTCTGTCAGGGACCATGTTTAAAGTGGGAGTCTCTCTGTTAGGGACCCTGTTTAAAAACGGAGAATCTCTGTTGGGGAACCTGTTTAAGGACGGTGTATCTCTGTCAGGGACCCTGTTTAAAGAGGGAGTCTCTCTTTCAGGAACCCTGTTTAAAGGGAGAGTTTCTCTGTCAGTGTATCTGTTTAAAGAAGCAGTCTCTCCGTCAGGGACCCTGTTTAAAGAGGTAGTCTCTCTTTCGGGGACCCTGTTTAAAGAGGGAGACTCTCGGTCAGGGATAATGTTGGAAGAGAGAGTCTCTCTGTCAGGGACATGTTTAAAGAGGGAGTCTCACTGTCAGGGATTCTTTAAAAGAGGGAGTCTCTTTGTCGGGGACCCTGTTTCAAGTGGAAATCTCTCCCTTGGGGAACCAGTTTATAGAGGTAGTCTCTCTGTCAGGAACACTGTTTAATGAAGGAGTCTCTCCGTCAGGGACCCTTTTTAAATAGGGATTCTCTCCATCAGGCACACTTTTTAAAGAGGGAGTCTCTGTCTCAGGGACCCTGTTTAAAGAGGGAGTCTCTCTGTCAGGGACCAGGTTTATAGAGGGTTGTCTCCCTGTCAGGGACCCTGTTTAAGGAGAGAGTCTCTCTGTCAGGGACCATGTTTAAAGAGGGAGTCACGCTTTCAGTGACCCTGTTTAAAGAGGGAGTCTCTCTGTCGGCGACTCTGTTTAAAGAGGGAGTCTGTCTGTCAGGGACCATGTTTAAAGATGGAGTCTCTCCTTCAGGGACCATGTATAAAGAGGGTGTCTCTCTGCCAGGGATCCTGTTTAAATAGGGAGACTCTCTGTCAGGGAACCTGTTTAAAGAGGGAGTCTCTCTGTCAGGGACACTGTTTAAAGAGGGAGTCTCTCTGTCAGGGTCCCTGTTTAAAGAGGGAGTCTCTCTGTCAGTGACTCGGTTTAAAGAGGGAGTCTCTCTCTCTCGGGGACCCGGTTTAAAGAGGGAGTCTCTCTGTCAGGGACCCTGTTTAAAAAGGGAGTCTCTCTGTCAGGGACCCTGTTTAAAGAGGGAGTTTCTCTGTCAGGGACCCTGTTTGAAGAGGCAGTATCTCTGTCAGGACTTCTTTTAAAGAGGGAGTCTCCCTGTCAGGGACCATGTTTAAAAAGGGAGTCTCCCTTTCAGGGATCCTGTTTAAGACGGATTCTCAAAGTCAGGGACCCTGGTTAAAGAGGGAGTGTCTCTGCCAGGGACACTGTTTTAAGAGGGAGTCCCTCTGTCAGGGAGCCTGTTTAGAGGGGTGTCTCTCTGTCAGGGACCCTGTTTAAATGAGGAGTCTCTCTGTCAGGGAACCTGTTTAAAAAGGAAGTCTCTCTTTCAGGGACCCTGTTAAAAGAGGGAGTCTCTCTGTCAGGGACTCTGTTTAAAGAGGGAGTCTCTTTGTCAGAGACACTGTTTAACGAGGGAATCTCTCTGTCGAGGACCCTGTTTAAAGAGGGAGTATCTCTGACAGTGACTCGGTATAAAGAGGGAGTCTATCCGTCAGGGCCCCTGTATAAAGAGGGAATCTCTCTGATGGGGATCCTGTTTAAAGAGGGAGTCCCTCTGCCAGGGACCCTGTTTAAAGAGGGAGTCTCTCTGTCAGGTATTCTTTTAAAGATCGAGTCTCTCTGTCAGGGATCCTGTTTAAAGAGGGAGTCTCTCTGTCGTGGACCCTGTTAAAAGAGGGAGGCTCTCTTCGGGGGCTCTCTTTAAAGAGGGTGTCTCTCTGTCGGGGATCCTGTTTAAAGAGGGAGTATCTCTGTTCTGGACCCTGTTTAAAGAGGGCGTCTCTCCTTTGGGGACCCTGTTTAATGAGGGAGTCTCTCCGTCAGGGATCCTGTTTAAAGATTGAGTCTCTCTTTCAAAGACCCTGTTATAAGGGGAAGTCACTCTGTCAGTGAATCTGTTTAAAGAGGGAGTCCCTCTGTCAGGGACCCTGTTTAAGGAGAGACTCTCTCTGTCAGTGACTCGGTTTAAAGAGTGTTTCTCTCTGTCAGGGACCCTGTTTGAAGGGGGAGTCTCTCTGTCAGGGACCCAGTTTAAAGTGGAAGTCTCTCTTTCAGTGACCTTGTTAAAAGAGCGAGTCTCTCTGTCAGGGACCCTGTTTAAAGGGGGAGTCTCTCTGTCAGGGACCCAGTTTAAAGTGGAAGTCTCTCTTTCAGTGACCTTGTTAAAAGAGCGAGTCTCTCTGTTCTGGACCCTGTTTAAAGGGGGAGTCTCTCTGTCGGGGACCCTGTTTAAAGTGGAAGTCTCTCTTTCAGTGACCTTGTTAAAAGAGGGAGTCTCTCTGTCGGGGTCCCTGTTTAAATATTAAGTGTCTCTGTCAGGGGACCTTTTTAAAGAGGGAGTCCCTCTGTCATTGAATCATTTTAAAGAGGAAGTCTCTCTGTCTTGGACCCTGTATAAAGAGGGAGTCTCTCTTCGGGGACCCTCTTTAAAGAGGGTGTCTCTCTGTCGGGGATCCTGTTTAAAGAGGGAGTAGCTCTGTTCTGGACCCTGTTTAAAGAGCGCATTTCTCCTTTGGGGACCCTGTTTAATGAGGGAGTCTCTCCGTCAGGGATCCTGTTTAAAGATTGAGTCTCTCTTTCAAAGACCCTGTTATAAGGGGAAGTCAATCTGTCAGTGAATCTGTTTAAAGAGGGAGTCCCTCTGTCAGAGACCCTGTTTAAAGAGGGAGACTCTCTGTCGGGGACCCTGTTTAAAGAGGGAATCTCTCATTCAGGGACCCTTTTTAAAGAGGGAGTCTCTCTGTCAGTGAGAGTGATTAACGAGGGAATCTCTCTGTTGAGGACCCTGTTTAAAGAGGTTGTCTCTCTGACAGTGACCCAGTATAAAGAGGGAGTATCTCAGTCAGGGACCCTTTTTAAAGAGGGAGTCTCTCTGTCGGGTACCCTGTTTAAAGAGGAGTCCTTCTATCAGGGACCCTGTTTAAAGAGGGAGGCTCTCTGTCAGGGACCCAGTTTAAAGTGGAAGTCTCTCTTTCAGTGACCTTGTTAAAAGAGCGAGTCTCTCTGTTCTGGACCCTGTTTAAAGGGGGAGTCTCTCTGTCGGGGACCCTGTTTAAAGTGGAAGTCTCTCTTTCAGTGACCTTGTTAAAAGAGGGAGTCTCTCTGTCGGGGTCCCTGTTTAAATATTAAGTGTCTCTGTCAGGGGACCTTTTTAAAGAGGGAGTCCCTCTGTCATTGAATCATTTTAAAGAGGAAGTCTCTCTGTCTTGGACCCTGTATAAAGAGGGAGTCTCTCTTCGGGGACCCTCTTTAAAGAGGGTGTCTCTCTGTCGGGGATCCTGTTTAAAGAGGGAGTAGCTCTGTTCTGGACCCTGTTTAAAGAGGGCATTTCTCCTTTGGGGACCCTGTTTAATGAGGGAGTCTCTCCGTCAGGGATCCTGTTTAAAGATTGAGTCTCTCTTTCAAAGACCCTGTTATAAGGTGAAGTCAATCTGTCAGTGAATCTGTTTAAAGAGGGAGTCCCTCTGTCAGAGACCCTGTTTAAAGAGGGAGACTCTCTGTCGGGGACCCTGTTTAAAGAGGGAATCTCTCATTCAGGGACCCTTTTTAAAGAGGGAGTCTCTCTGTCAGTGAGAGTGATTAACGAGGGAATCTCTGTTGAGGACCCTGTTTAAAGAGGTTGTCTCTCTGACAGTGACCCAGTATAAAGAGGGAGTATCTCAGTCAGGGACCCTTTTTAAAGAGGGAGTCTCTCTGTCGGGTACCCTGTTTAAAGAGGGAGTCCTTCTATCAGGGACCCTGTTTAAAGAGGGAGGCTCTTTGTCAGGGATCCTATTTAAAGGGGGAATCTCTCTGTCACTGAATCTGTTTAAAGAGGGAGTCTCTCTGTCAGAGACCCTGCTTAAAGAGGGAGTCTCTCTTTCAGGGACCCTGTTTAAAGAGGGAGTCTCTCTGTCAGGGTCTGTGTTTAAAGAGGTAGTCTCTTTGTCAGAGACACTGTTTAACGAGGGAATCTCTCTGTCGAAGACCCTGTTTAAAGAGGGAGTATCTCTGACAGTGACTCGGTATAAAGAGGGAGTCTCTCCGTCAGGGACCCTGTTTAAAGAGTGAGTCACTTTGTCAGGGATCCTGTTTAAAGAGGGAATCTCTCTGACGGGGACCCTGTTTAAAGAGGGAGTCTCTCTTTCGGCTCCCTGTTTAAAGAGGGAGACTCTCGGACAGGGAAAATGTTTGAAGGGAGAGTCTCTCTGTCATGGACCATGTTTAAAGAGGGTGTCTCTCTGCCAGGGATCCTGTTTAAGTAGGGAGAGTCTCTGTCAGGGAAACTGTTTAAAGATGGAGTCTCTCTGTCAGGGACACTGTTTAAAGAGGGTCTCTCTCTGTCAGGGATTCTTTTAAATAGGGATTCTCTCTGTCAGGGACCCTGTTAAAAGAGGAAATCTCTCTTTCGGGGAACCTGTTTATAGAGGGAGTCTCTCTGTCAGAAGCCCTGTTTAAAGAGGGAGTCTCTCTGTCAGGGACTCGGTTTAAAGAGGCAGTCTCTTTCTCGGGGACACCGTTTAAAGAGGGAGTCTCTCTTTCGGGGACCATGTTTATAGAGGGAGTCTCTCTCTCAGGGACTCTGTTTAAAGAGGGAGTCTCTCTGTCAGGGACTCGGTTTAAAGAGGCAGTCTCTTTCTCGGGGACCCCGTTTAAAGAGGGAGTCTCTCTTTCGTGGACCCTGTTTATAGAGGGAGTCTCTCTCTCAGGGACTCTGTTTAAAGAGGGAGTCTCTCTGTCAGGGACCATGTTTAAAGTGGGAGTCTCTCTGTTAGGGACCCTGTTTAAAAACGGAGAATCTCTGTTGGGGAACCTGTTTAAGGACGGTGTATCTCTGTCAGGGACCCTGTTTAAAGAGGGAGTCTCTCTTTCAGGAACCCTGTTTAAAGGGGGAGTTTCTCTGTCAGTGAATCTGTTTAAAGAAGGAGTCTCTCCGTCAGGGACCCTATTTAAAGAGGTAGTCTCTCTTTCGGGGACCCTGTTTAAAGAGGGAGAATCTCGGTCAGGGATAATGTTGGAAGAGAGAGTCTCTCTGTCAGGGACACTGGTTAAAGAGGGAGTCTCACTGTCAGGGATTCTTTAAAAGAGGGAGTCTCTTTGTCGGGGACCCTGTTTCAAGTGGAAATCTCTCCCTTGGGGAACCAGTTTATAGAGGTAGTCTCTCTGTCAGGAACACTGTTTAATGAAAGAGTCTCTCCGTCAGGGACCCTTTTTAAAGAGGGATTCTCTCCATCAGGCACACTTTTTAAAGAGGGAGTCTCTGTCTCAGGGACCCTGTTTAAAGAGGGAGTCTCTCTGTCAGGGACCAGGTTTATAGAGGGTTGTCTCCCTGTCAGGGACCCTGTTTAAGGAGAGAGTCTCTCTGTCAGGGACCATGTTTAAAGAGGGAGTCACGCTTTCAGTGAACCTGTTTAAAGAGGGAGTCTCTCTGTCGGGGACTCTGTTTAAAGAGGGAGTCTCTCTGTCGGGGACAATGATTAGAGATGGAGTCTCTCCTTCAGGGAACCTTTTTAAAGAGGGTTCTCTCCATCAGGCACCCTTTTTAAAGAGGGAGTCACTGGGTCAGGGACCATGTTTATAGAGGGAGATTCGGTGTCAGGGACCCTGTTTAATGAGGAAGTCTCTCTGTCAGGGACACTGTTTAAAGAGGGAGTCTGTCTGTCAGAGACACTGTTTAAAGATGGAGTCTCTCCTTCAGGGACCATGTTTAAAGAGTGTGTCTCTCTGCCAGGGATCCTGTTTAAATAGGAAATCTCTCTCTCGGGGAAACTGTTTATAGAGGGAGTCTCTCTGTCAGGGGCCCTGTTTATTGATGGAGTCTCTCTGTCAGGGATTCTTTTAAAGAGGGAGTCTCCCTGTCAGGCTCCATGTTTAAAGAGGGAGTCTCTCTTTCAGGGATCCTGTTTAAGACGGATTCTCAAAGTCAGGGACCCTGGTTAAAGAGGGAGTGTCTCTGCCAGGGACACTGTTTTAAGAGGGAGTCCCTCTGTCAGGGAGCCTGTTTAGAGGGGGTGTCTCTCTGTCAGGGACCCTGTTTAAATGAGGAGTCTCTCTGTCAGGGAACCTGTTTAAAGAGGAAGTCTCTCTTTCAGGGACCCTGTTAAAAGAGGTAGTCTCTCTGTCAGGGACTCTGTTTAAAGAGGGAGTCTCTCTTTCAGGGACCCTGTTAAAAGAGGGAGTCTCTCTGCCAGGGACCCTGTTTAAAGAGGGAGTCTCTCTGTCAGGTATTCTTTTAAAGATCGAGTCTCTCTGTCAGGGATCCTGTTTAAAGAGGGAGTCTCTCTATCGTGGACCCTGTTTATAGAGGGTGTCTCTCCTTCGGGGACCCTGTTTAATGAGGGAGTCTCTCCGTCAGGGATCCTGTTTAAAGATTGAGTCTCTCTTTCAAAGACCCTGTTATAAGGGGAAGTCACTCTGTCAGTGAATCTGTTTAAAGAGGGAGTCCCTCTGTCAGGGACCCTGTTTAAAGAGAGAATCTCTCTGTCAGTGACTCGGTTTAAAGACTGTGTCTCTCTGTCAGGGACCCTGTTTAAAGTGGAAGTCTCTCTTTCAGTGACCTTTTTAAAAGAGGGAGTCTCTCTGTCGGGGACCCTGTATAAATATTGAGTGTCTCTGTCTGGGGACCTTTTTAAAGAGTGAGTCCCTCTGTCATTGAATCGTTTTAAAGAGGAAGTCTCTCTGTCGTGGACCCTGTATAAAGAGGGAGTCTCTCTTCGGGGACCCTCTTTATAGAGGATGTCTCTCTGTCGGGGATCCTGTTTAAAGAGGGAGTAGCTCTGTTCTGGACCCTGTTTAAAGAGGGCGTCTCTCCTTCGGGGACGCTGTTTAATGAGGGAGTCTCTCCGTCAGGGATCCTGTTTAAAGATTGAGTCTCTCTTTCAAAGACCCTGTTATAAGGGGAAGTCAATCTGTCAGTGAATCTGTTTAAAGAGGGAGTCCCTCTGTCAGAGACCCTGTTTAAAGAGGGAGTCTCTCTGTCGGGGACCCTGTTTAAAGAGGGAATCTCTCATTCAGGGACCCTTTTTAAAGAGGGAGTCTCTCTGTCAGAGACACTGTTTAACGAGGGAATCTCTCTGTTGAGGACCCTGTTTAAAGAGGTTGTCTCTCGGACAGTGACCCAGTATAAAGAGGGAGTATCTCAGTCAGGGACCTTTTTAAAGAGGGAGTCTCTCTGTCGGGTACCCTGTTTAAAGAGGGAGTCTCTCTGTCAGAGTCCCTGTTTAAAGAGGGAGTCTCTCTGTCGGGTCGCTGTTTAAAGATGGAGTCTCTCTGTCGGCGACACTGTTTAAAGAGGGAGTCCCTCTATCAGGGACCCTGTTTAAAGAGGGAGACTCTCTGTCAGGGATCCTATTTAAAGGGGGAATCTCTCTGTCAGTGAATCTGTTTAAAGAGGGAGTCTCTCTGTCAGAGACCCTGCTTAAAGTTGGAGTCTCTCTTTCAGAGACCCTGTTTAAAGAGGGAGTCTCTCTGTGAGGGTCTCTGTTTAAAGAGGTAGTCTCATTGTCAGAGACACTATTTAACGAGGGAATCTCTCTGTCGAAGACCCTGTTTAAAGAGGGAGTATCTCTGACAGTGACTCGGTATAAAGAGGGAGTCTCTCCGTCAGGGACCCTGTTTAAAGAGTGAGTCACTTTGTCAGGGATCCTGCTAAAGAGGGAATCTCTCTGACGGGGACCCTGTTTAAAGAGGGAGTTTCTCTGACAGCGACCCTGTTTAAAGAGGGAGTCTCTCTGTCAGGGATACTTTTAAAGAGGGAGTCTCTCTGTCAGGGATGCTTTTTAAGAGGGAGTCTCTTTGTCTGGGACCCTGATTAAAGAGGGAATCTCACCCTTGGGAAACCTGTTTATAGAGGGATTCTCTCCTTCAGGTACCCTGTTTAATGATGGAGTCTCTCCGTCAGGCACCCTGTTTAAAGAGGGAGTCTCTCTTTTGGGGACCCTGTTTAAAGAGGGAGATTCTCGGTCAGGGAAAATGTTTGAAGAGAGAGTCTCTCTGTCAGGGACCATGTTTAAAGAGGGTGTCTCTCTGTTAGTTATTCTGTTTAAAGAGGGAGTCTCTCTGTCGGAGACCCTGTTTAAAGAGGGAGTATGTCTGTCAGGGACACTGATTAAAGATGGAGTCTCTCCTTCTGGAACCCTGTTTAAAGAGATAGTCTCTCTTTCGGCTCCCTGTTTAAAGAGGGAGACTCTCGGACAGGGAAAATGTTTGAAGGGAGAGTCTCTCTGTCATGGACCATGTTTAAAGAGGGTGTCTCTCTGCCAGGGATCCTGTTTAAGTAGGGAGAGTCTCTGTCAGGGACCCTGTTTAAGGAGAGAGTCTCTCTGTCAGGGACCATGTTTAAAGAGGGAGTCACGCTTCCAGTGACCCTGTTTAAAGAGGGAGTCTCTCTGTCGGGGACAATGATTAGAGGTGGAGTCTCTCCTTCAGGGAACCTTTTTAAAGAGGGTTCTCTCCATCAGGCACCCTTTTTAAAGAGGGAGTCACTGGGTCAGGGACCATGTTTATAGAGGGAGATTCCCTGTCAGGGACCCTGTTTAATGAGGAAGTCTCTCTGTCAGGGACACTGTTTAAAGAGGGATTCTCTCTCTCAGGGACTCTGTTTAAAGAGGGAGTCTCTCTGTCAGGGACCATGTTTAAAGTGGGAGTCTCTCTGTTAGGGACCCTGTTTAAAAACGGAGAATCTCTGTTGGGGAACCTGTTTAAGGACGGTGTATCTCTGTCAGGGACCCTGTTTAAAGAGGGAGTCTCTCTTTCAGGAACCCTGTTTAAAGGGGGAGTTTCTCTGTCAGTGTATCTGTTTAAAGAAGCAGTCTCTCCGTCAGGGACCCTGTTTAAAGAGGTAGTCTCTCTTTCGGGGACCCTGTTTAAAGAGGGAGACTCTCGGTCAGGGATAATGTTGGAAGAGAGAGTCTCTCTGTCAGGGGCACTGTTTAAAGAGGGAGTCTCACTGTCAGGGATTCTTTAAAAGAGGGAGTCTCTTTGTCGGGGACCCTGTTTCAAGTGGAATCTCTCCCTTGGGGAACCAGTTTATAGAGGTAATCTCTCTGTCAGGAACACTGTTTAATGAAAGAGTCTCTCCGTCAGGGACCCTTTTTAAAGAGGGATTCTCTCCATCAGGCACACTTTTTAAAGACGGAGTCTCTGTCTCAGGGACCCTGTTTAAAGAGGGAGTCTCTCTGTCAGGGACCAGGTTTATAGAGGGTTGTCTCCCTGTCAGGGACCCTGTTTAAGGAGAGAGTCTCTCCGTCAGGGACCATGTTTAAAGAGGGAGTCACGCTTTCAGTGAACCTGTTTAAAGAGGGAGTCTCTCTGTCGGGGACTCTGTTTAAAGAGGGAGTCTCTCTGTCGGGGACAATGATTAGAGATGGAGTCTCTCCTTCAGGGAACCTTTTTAAAGAGGGTTCTCTCCATCAGGCACCCTTTTTAAAGAGGGAGTCACTGGGTCAGGGACCATGTTTATAGAGGGAGATTCCCTGTCAGGGACCCTGTTTAATGAAGAAGTCTCTCTGTCAGGGACACTGTTTAAAGAGGGAGTCTGTCTGTCAGGGACACTGTTTAAAGATGGAGTCTCTCCTTCAGGGACCATGTTTAAAGAGTGTGTCTCTCTGCCAGGGATCCTGTTTAAATAGGGAGACTCTCTGTCAGGGACACTGTTTAAAGAGGGAGTCTCTCTGTCGGGGACTCCGTTTAAGGAGAGAGTCTCTCTTCAGGGACCATGTTTAAAGAGGGAGTCTCTCTGTCGGGGACACTGTTTAAGGAGAGAGTCTCTCTGTCAGGGACCATGTTTAAAGAGGGAGTCTCTCTGTCGGGGACCCTGTTTAAAGAAGGAGTCACGGGGTCAGGGACACTGTTTAAAGATGGAGTCTCTCCTTCAGGGACCATGTTTAAAGAGGGTGTCTCTCTGCCACGGAACTTGTTTAAATAGGGAAACTCTCTGTCAGGGAACCTGTTTAAAGAGGGAATCTCTCTGTCAGGGACACTGTTTAAAGAGGGAGTTTCTCTGTCAGGGACCCTGTTTAAAGAGGAAATCTCTCTCTCGGGGAAACTGTTTATAGAGGGAGTCTCTCTGTCAGGGGCCCTGTTTATTAATGGAGTCTCTCTGTCAGGGATTCTTTTAAAGAGGGAGTCTCCCTGTCAGGGTCCATGTTTAAAAAGGGAGTCTCTCAGGGATCCTGTTTAAGACAGATTCTCAAAGTCAGGGACCCTGGTTAAAGAGGGAGTGTCTCTGCCAGGGACACTGTTTTAAGAGGGAGTCCCTCTGTCAGGGAGCCTGTTTAGAGGGGGTGTCTCTCTGTCAGGGACCCTGTTTAAATGAGGAGTCTCTCTGTCAGGGAACCTGTTTAAAGAGGGAGTCTCTCTTTCAGGGACCCTGTTAAAAGAGGGAGTCTCTCTGTCAGGGACTCTGTTTAAAGAGGGAGTCTCTCTTTCAGGGACCCTGTTAAAAGAGGGAGTCTCTCTGCCAGGGACCCTGTTTAAAGAGGCAGTCTCTCTGTCAGGTATTCTTTTAAAGATCGAGTCTCTCTGTCAGGGATCCTGTTTAAAGAGGGAGTCTCTCTGTCGTGGACCCTGTTTAAAGAGGGAGTCTCTCTTCGGGGACCCTCTTTAAAGAGGGTGTCTCTCTGTCGGGGATCTTGTTTAAAGAGGGAGTAGCTCTGTTCTGGACCCTGTTTAAAGAGGGCGTCTCTCCTTCGGGGACCCTGTTTAATGAGGGAGTCTCTCCGTCAGGGATCCTGTTTAAAGATTGAGTCTCTCTGTCAGGGACCAGGTTTATAGAGGGAGTCTCTCTGTCAGGGACCCTGTTTTATAAGGGAGCCTCTCTGTCAGGGACCCTGTTTAAAGAATGAGTTTCTCTGTCAGGGACCCTGTTTGAAGATGGAGTCTCTCTGTCAGGAATTCTTTTAAAGAGGGAGTCTCTTTGTCGGGGACCCTGTTTAAATAGGGAGTCTCTCTGTCAGGGACCCTGTTTAAAGAGAAAATCTCTCTGTCAGGGACACTGTTTAAAGAGGGAGTCTCTCTGTCAGGGATTCTTTTAAAGAGTGTGTCTCTTTGTCAGGGACCCTGTTTAAAGAGGAAATCTCTCCCTTGGGGAACCAGTTAATAGAGGTAGTCTCTCTGTCAGGAACCCTGTTTAATGATGGAGTCTCTCCGTCAGGGACCCTTTTTAAAGAGGGATTCTCTCCATCAGGCACATCTTTTAAAGAGGGAGACTCTGTCTCAGGGACCCTGTTTAAAAAGGGAGTCTCTCTGTCAGGGCCCCTGTTTAAAGAGGGAGTTTCTTTGTAAGGGACCCTGTTTGAAGAGGGATTCTCTCTGTCAGGGATTCTTTTAAAGAGTGAGTCTCTCTGTCAGGGATCCTGTTTAAGGAGAGAGTCTCTCTCTGTCAGGGACCATGTTTAAAGAGGGATCCTGCTTTCAGGGACACTGTTTAAAGAGGGAGTCTCTTTGTCGGGGACTCTGTTTAAAGAGGGAGTCTCTCTTTCGAGGACAATGTTTAAAGATGGAAACTCTCGTTCAGGGACCCTTTTTAAAGAGGGTTCTCTCCATCAGGCACCCCTTTTAAAGATTGAGTCACTGGGTCAGGGACCATGTTTGTAGAGGGAGATTCCCTGTCAGGGACCTTGTTTAAGGAGGGAGTCTCTCTGTCAGGGACCATGTTTAAAGAGGGAGTCTCTCTTTCAGGAACCCTGTTTAAAGAGGTAGTCCCTCTGGCGGGGACCCTGTTCAAAGAGGGAGTCTTTCTGTCAGGGACACTGTTTAAAGATGGAGTCTCTGCTTCAGGGACCATGTTTAAAGAGGGTCTCTCTCTGCAAGGGATCCTGTTTAAATAGGGAGACTCTCTGTCAGGGAACCTGTTTAAAGTGGGAGTCTCTCTGTCAGGGACACTGTTTAAAGAGGGAGTCTCTCTGTCAGTGACTCGGTTTAAAGAGGGAGTCTCTCTCTCGGGGACCTGGTTTAAAGAGGGAGTCTCTCTGTCAGGGACCCTGTTTAAAGAAGGAGTTTCTCTGTCAGGGACCCTGTTTAAAGAGGGAGTCTCTCTGTCAGGAATTATTTTAAAGAGGGAGTCTCTTTGTCGGGGACCCTGTTTAAAGAGAAAATCTCTCTGTCAGGGACCCTGTTTAAAGAGGGAGTCTCTCTGTCAGGAATTATTTTAAAGAGGGAGTCTCTTTGTCAGGGACCCTGTTTAAAGAGAAAATCTCTCTGTCAGGGACACTGTTTAAAGAGGGAGTCTCTCTGTCAGGGATTCTTTTAAAGAGTGTGTCTCTTTGTCAGGGACCCTGTTTAAAGAGGAAATCTCTCCCTTGGGGAACCAGTTAATAGAGGTAGTCTCTCTGTCAGGAACCCTGTTTAATGATGGAGTCTCTCCGTCAGGGACCCTTTTTAAAGAGGGATTCTCTCCATCAGGCACATCTTTTAAAGAGGGAGTCTCTGTCTCAGGGACCCTTTTTAAAGAGGGAGTCTCTCTGTCGGGGAAGCTGTTTAAAGGGGGATTCTCTCTGTCGGGGACAATGTTTAAAGATGGAGACTCTCCTTCAGGGACCCTTTTTAAAGAGGGTTCTCTCCATCAGGCACCCTTTTTTAGACGGTGTCACCGGGTCAGGGACCATGTTTATAGAGGGAGATTCCCTGTCAGGGAACCTGTTTAAAGAGGGAGTCTCTCTGTCAGGGACACTGCTTAAAGAGAGAGTTTCTCTGTCTGGGATTCTTTTAAAGAGGGAGTCTCTCTGTCAGGGACCCTGTTCAAAGAGGGAGTCTGTCTGCCAGGGATCCTGTTTAAATAGGGAGACTCTCTCTCAGGGATCCTGTTTAAAGAGGGAGTCTCCCTGTCAGGGACACTGTTTAAAGAGGGAGTTTCTCTGTCAGGGATTCTTTAAAAGAGGGAGTCTCTCTGTCAGGGACCCTGTTTAAAGAGGAAATCTCTCTCTCGGGGACCCCGTTTAAAGAGGGAGTCTCTCTGTCAGGGACCCTGTTTAAAGAGGGAGTTTCTCTGTCAGGGACCCTGTTTAAAGAGGAAATCTCTCTCTCGGGGAAACTGTTTATAGAGGGAGTCTCTCTGTCAGGGGCCCTGTTTATTAATGGAGTCTCTCTGTCAGGGATTCTTTTAAAGAGGGAGTCTCCCTGTCAGGGTCCATGTTTAAAAAGGGAGTCTCTCTTTCAGGGATCCTGTTTAAGACGGATTCTCAAAGTCAGGGACCCTGGTTAAAGAGGGAGTGTCTCTGCCAGGGACACTGTTTTAAGAGGGAGTCCCTCTGTCAGGGAGCCTGTTTAGAGGGGGTGTCTCTCTGTCAGGGACCCTGTTTAAATGAGGAGTCTCTCTGTCAGGGAACCTGTTTAAAGAGGGAGTCTCTCTTTCAGGGACCCTGTTAAAAGAGGGAGTCTCTCTGTCAGGGACTCTGTTTAAAGAGGGAGTCTCTCTTTCGGGGACAATGTTTAAAGATGGAAACTCTCGTTCAGGGTCCCTTTTTAAAGAGGGTTCTCTCCATCAGGCACCCCTTTTAAAGATTGAGTCACTGGGTCAGGGACCATGTTTGTAGAGGGAGATTCCCTGTCAGGGACCTTGTTTAAGGAGGGAGTCTCTCTGTCAGGGACCATGTTTAAAGAGGGAGTCTCTCTTTCAGGAACCCTGTTTAAAGAGGTAGTCCCTCTGGCGGGGACCCTGTTCAAAGAGGGAGTCTTTCTGTCAGGGACACTGTTTAAAGATGGAGTCTCTGCTTCAGGGACCATGTTTAAAGAGGGTCTCTCTCTGCAAGGGATCCTGTTTAAATAGGGAGACTCTCTGTCAGGGAACCTGTTTAAAGTGGGAGTCTCTCTGTCAGGGACACTGTTTAAAGAGGGAGTCTCTCTGTCAGTGACTCGGTTTAAAGAGGGAGTCTCTCTCTCGGGGACCTGGTTTAAAGAGGGAGTCTCTCTGTCAGGGACCCTGTTTAAAGAAGGAGTTTCTCTGTCAGGGACCCTGTTTAAAGAGGGAGTCTCTCTGTCAGGAATTATTTTAAAGAGGGAGTCTCTTTGTCGGGGACCCTGTTTAAAGAGGGAGTCTCTCTGTCAGGGATTCTTTTAAAGTGTGTGTCTCTTTGTCAGGGACCCTGTTTAAAGAGGAAATCTCTCCCTTGGGGAACCAGTTAATAGAGGTAGTCTCTCTGTCAGGAACCCTGTTTAATGATGGAGTCTCTCCGTCAGGGACCCTTTTTAAAGAGGGATTCTCTCCATCAGGCACATCTTTTAAAGAGGGAGTCTCTGTCTCAGGGACCCTGTTTAAAGAGGGAGTCTCTCTGTCGGGGAAGCTGTTTAAAGGGGGATTCTCTCTGTCGGGGACAATGTTTAAAGATGGAGACTCTCCTTCAGGGACCCTTTTTAAAGAGGGTTCTCTCCATCAGGCACCCTTTTTTAGACGGTGTCACTGGGTCAGGGACCATGTTTATAGAGGGAGATTCCCTGTCAGGGAACCTGTTTAAAGAGGGAGTCTCTCTGTCAGGGACACTGCTTAAAGAGAGAGTTTCTCTGTCTGGGATTCTTTTAAAGAGGGAGTCTCTCTGTCAGGGACCCTGTTCAAAGAGGGAGTCTGTCTGCCAGGGATCCTGTTTAAATAGGGAGACTCTCTCTCAGGGATCCTGTTTAAAGAGGGAGTCTCCCTGTCAGGGACACTGTTTAAAGAGGGAGTTTCTCTGTCAGGGATTCTTTAAAAGAGGGAGTCTCTCTGTCAGGGACCCTGTTTAAAGAGGAAATCTCTCTCTCGGGGACCCCGTTTAAAGAGGGAGTCTCTCTGTCAGGGACCCTGTTTAAAGAGGGAGTTTCTCTGTCAGGGACCCTGTTTAAAGAGGAAATCTCTCTCTCGGGGAAACTGTTTATAGAGGGAGTCTCTCTGTCAGGGGCCCTGTTTATTAATGGAGTCTCTCTGTCAGGGATTCTTTTAAAGAGGGAGTCTCCCTGTCAGGGTCCATGTTTAAAAAGGGAGTCTCTCTTTCAGGGATCCTGTTTAAGACGGATTCTCAAAGTCAGGGACCCTGGTTAAAGAGGGAGTGTCTCTGCCAGGGACACTGTTTTAAGAGGGAGTCCCTCTGTCAGGGAGCCTGTTTAGAGGGGGTGTCTCTCTGTCAGGGACCCTGTTTAAATGAGGAGTCTCTCTGTCAGGGAACCTGTTTAAAGAGGGAGTCTCTCTTTCAGGGACCCTGTTAAAAGAGGGAGTCTCTCTGTCAGGGACTCTGTTTAAAGAGGGAGTCTCTCTTTCAGGGACCCTGTTAAAAGAGGGAGTCTCTCTGCCAGGGACCCTGTTTAAAGAGGCAGTCTCTCTGTCAGGTATTCTTTTAAAGATCGAGTCTCTCTGTCAGGGATCCTGTTTAAAGAGGGAGTCTCTCTGTCGTGGACCCTGTTTAAAGAGGGAGTCTCTCTTCGGGGACCCTCTTTAAAGAGGGTGTCTCTCTGTCGGGGATCTTGTTTAAAGAGGGAGTAGCTCTGTTCTGGACCCTGTTTAAAGAGGGCGTCTCTCCTTCGGGGACCCTGTTTAATGAGGGAGTCTCTCCGTCAGGGATCCTGTTTAAAGATTGAGTCTCTCTGTCAGGGACCAGGTTTATAGAGGGAGTCTCCCTGTCAGGGACCCTGTTTAAGGAGAGAGTCTCTCTGTCAGGGACCATGTTTAAAGAGGGAGTCACGCTTTCAGTGACCCTGTTTAAAGAGGGAGTCTCTCTGTCGGGGACAATGATTAGAGATGGAGTCTCTCCTTCAGGGAACCTTTTTAAAGAGGGTTCTCTCCATCAGGCACCCTTTTTAAAGAGGGAGTCACTGGGTCAGGGACCATGTTTATAGAGGGAGATTCGCTGTCAGGGACCCTGTTTAATGAGGAAGTCTCTCTGTCAGGGACACTGTTTAAAGAGGGAGTCTGTCTGTCAGGGACACTGTTTAAAGATGGAGTCTCTCCTTCAGGGACCATGTTTAAAGAGGGTGTCTCTCTGCCAGGGATCCTGTTTAAATAGAGAGACTCTCTGTCAGGGAACCTGTTTAAAGAGGGAGTCTCTCTGTCAGGGACACTGTTTAAGGAGGGAGTCTCTCTGTCATTGACCCTGTTTAAAGAGGGAGTCTCCCTGTCAGGGACACTGTTTAAAGAGGGAGTTTCTCTGTCAGGGATTCTTTAAAAGAGGGAGTCTCTCTGTCAGGGACCCTGTTTAAAGAGGAAATCTCTCTCTCGGGGACCCCGTTTAAAGAGGGAGTCTCTCTGTCAGGGACCCTGTTTAAAGAGGGAGTTTCTCTGTCAGGGACCCTGTTTAAAGAGGAAATCTCTCTCTCGGGGAAACTGTTTATAGAGGGAGTCTCTCTGTCAGGGGCCCTGTTTATTAATGGAGTCTCTCTGTCAGGGATTCTTTTAAAGAGGGAGTCTCCCTGTCAGGGTCCATGTTTAAAAAGGGAGTCTCTCTTTCAGGGATCCTTGTTTAAGACGGATTCTCAAAGTCAGGGACCCTGGTTAAAGAGGGAGTGTCTCTGCCAGGGACACTGTTTTAAGAGGGAGTCCCTCTGTCAGGGAGCCTGTTTAGAGGGGGTGTCTCTCTGTCAGGGACCCTGTTTAAATGAGGAGTCTCTCTGTCAGGGAACCTGTTTAAAGAGGGAGTCTCTCTTTCAGGGACCCTGTTAAAAGAGGGAGTCTCTCTGTCAGGGACTCTGTTTAAAGAGGGAGTCTCTCTTTCAGGGACCCTGTTAAAAGAGGGAGTCTCTCTGCCAGGGACCCTGTTTAAAGAGGCAGTCTCTCTGTCAGGTATTCTTTTAAAGATCGAGTCTCTCTGTCAGGGATCCTGTTTAAAGAGGGAGTCTCTCTGTCGTGGACCCTGTTTAAAGAGGGAGTCTCTCTTCGGGGACCCTCTTTAAAGAGGGTGTCTCTCTGTCGGGGATCTTGTTTAAAGAGGGAGTAGCTCTGTTCTGGACCCTGTTTAAAGAGGGCGTCTCTCCTTCGGGGACCCTGTTTAATGAGGGAGTCTCTCCGTCAGGGATCCTGTTTAAAGATTGAGTCTCTCTGTCAGGGACCAGGTTTATAGAGGGAGTCTCCCTGTCAGGGACCCTGTTTAAGGAGAGAGTCTCTCTGTCAGGGACCATGTTTAAAGAGGGAGTCACGCTTTCAGTGACCCTGTTTAAAGAGGGAGTCTCTCTGTCGGGGACAATGATTAGAGATGGAGTCTCTCCTTCAGGGAACCTTTTTAAAGAGGGTTCTCTCCATCAGGCACCCTTTTTAAAGAGGGAGTCACTGGGTCAGGGACCATGTTTATAGAGGGAGATTCGGTGTCAGGGACCCTGTTTAATGAGGAAGTCTCTCTGTCAGGGACACTGTTTAAAGAGGGAGTCTGTCTGTCAGGGACACTGTTTAAAGATGGAGTCTCTCCTTCAGGGACCATGTTTAAAGAGGGTGTCTCTCTGCCAGGGATCCTGTTTAAATAGAGAGACTCTCTGTCAGGGAACCTGTTTAAAGAGGGAGTCTCTCTGTCAGGGACACTGTTTAAGGAGGGAGTCTCTCTGTCATTGACCCAGTTTAAAGAGGGAGTCTCTCTGTCAGTGACTCAGTTTAAAGAGAGAGTCTCTCTCTCTCTCGGGGACCCGGTTTAAAGAGGGAGTCTCTCTGTCAGGGACCCTGTTTTATAAGGGAGCCTCTCTGTCAGGGACCCTGTTTAAAGAATGAGTTTCTCTGTCAGGGACCCTGTTTGAAGAGGGAGTCTCTCTGTCAGGAATTCTTTTAAAGAGGGAGTCTCTTTGTCGGAGACCCTGTTTAAATAGGGAGTCTCTCTGTCAGGGACCCTGTTTAAAGAGGGAGTCTCTCTGTCAGTGACTCAGTTTAAAGAGAGAGTCTCTCTCTCTCTCGGGGACCCGGTTTAAAGAGGGAGTCTCTCTGTCAGGGACCCTGTTTTATAAGGGAGCCTCTCTGTCAGGGACCCTGTTTAAAGAATGAGTTTCTCTGTCAGGGACCCTGTTTGAAGAGGGAGTCTCTCTGTCAGGAATTCTTTTAAAGAGGGAGTCTCTTTGTCGGAGACCCTGTTTAAATAGGGAGTCTCTCTGTCAGGGACCCTGTTTAAAGAGAAAATCTCTCTGTCAGGGACACTGTTTAAAGAGGGAGTCTCTCTGTCAGGGATTCTTTTAAAGAGTGTGTCTCTTTGTCAGGGACCCTGTTTAAAGAGGACATCTCTCCCTTGGGGAACCAGTTAATAGAGGTAGTCTCTCTGTCAGGAACCCTGTTTAATGATGGAGTCTCTCCGTCAGGGACCCTTTTTAAAGAGGGATTCTCTCCATCAGGCACATCTTTTAAAGAGGGAGACTCTGTCTCAGGGACCCCGTTTAAAGAGGGAGTCTCTCTGTCAGGGACCCTGTTTAAAAAGGGAGTCTCTCTGTCAGGGCCCCTGTTTAAAGAGGGAGTTTCTTTGTAAGGGACCCTGTTTGAAGAGGGATTCTCTCTGTCAGGGATTCTTTTAAAGAGTGAGTCTCTCTGTCAGGGATCCTGTTTAAGGAGAGAGTCTCTCTCTGTCAGGGACCATGTTTAAAGAGGGATCCTGCTTTCAGGGACACTGTTTAAAGAGGGAGTCTCTTTGTCGGGGACTCTGTTTAAAGAGGGAGTCTCTCTTTCGGGGACAATGTTTAAAGATGGAAACTCTCGTTCAGGGACCCTTTTTAAAGAGGGTTCTCTCCATCAGGCACCCCTTTTAAAGATTGAGTCACTGGGTCAGGGACCATGTTTGTAGAGGGAGATTCCCTGTCAGGGACCTTGTTTAAGGAGGGAGTCTCTCTGTCAGGGACCATGTTTAAAGAGGGAGTCTCTCTTTCAGGAACCCTGTTTAAAGAGGTAGTCCCTCTGGCGGGGACCCTGTTCAAAGAGGGAGTCTTTCTGTCAGGGACACTGTTTAAAGATGGAGTCTCTGCTTCAGGGACCATGTTTAAAGAGGGTCTCTCTCTGCAAGGGATCCTGTTTAAATAGGGAGACTCTCTGTCAGGGAACCTGTTTAAAGTGGGAGTCTCTCTGTCAGGGACACTGTTTAAAGAGGGAGTCTCTCTGTCAGTGACTCGGTTTAAAGAGGGAGTCTCTCTCTCGGGGACCTGGTTTAAAGAGGGAGTCTCTCTGTCAGGGACCCTGTTTAAAGAAGGAGTTTCTCTGTCAGGGACCCTGTTTAAAGAGGGAGTCTCTCTGTCAGGAATTCTTTTAAAGAGGGAGTCTCGTTGTCGGGGACCCTGTTTAAAGAGGGAGTCTCTCTGTCAGGGATTCTTTTAAAGTGTGTGTCTCTTTGTCAGGGACCCTGTTTAAAGAGGAAATCTCTCCCTTGGGGAACCAGTTAATAGAGGTAGTCTCTCTGTCAGGAACCCTGTTTAATGATGGAGTCTCTCCGTCAGGGACCCTTTTTAAAGAGGGATTCTCTCCATCAGGCACATCTTTTAAAGAGGGAGTCTCTGTCTCAGGGACCCTGTTTAAAGAGGGAGTCTCTCTGTCGGGGAAGCTGTTTAAAGGGGGATTCTCTCTGTCGGGGACAATGTTTAAAGATGGAGACTCTCCTTCAGGGACCCTTTTTAAAGAGGGTTCTCTCCATCAGGCACCCTTTTTTAGACGGTGTCACCGGGTCAGGGACCATGTTTATAGAGGGAGATTCCCTGTCAGGGAACCTGTTTAAAGAGGGAGTCTCTCTGTCAGGGACACTGCTTAAAGAGAGAGTTTCTCTGTCTGGGATTCTTTTAAAGAGGGAGTCTCTCTGTCAGGGACCCTGTTCAAAGAGGGAGTCTGTCTGCCAGGGATCCTGTTTAAATAGGGAGACTCTCTCTCAGGGATCCTGTTTAAAGAGGGAGTCTCCCTGTCAGGGACACTGTTTAAAGAGGGAGTTTCTCTGTCAGGGATTCTTTAAAAGAGGGAGTCTCTCTGTCAGGGACCCTGTTTAAAGAGGGAGTTTCTCTGTCAGGGACCCTGTTTAAAGAGGAAATCTCTCTCTCGGGGAAACTGTTTATAGAGGGAGTCTCTCTGTCAGGGGCCCTGTTTATTAATGGAGTCTCTCTGTCAGGGATTCTTTTAAAGAGGGAGTCTCCCTGTCAGGGTCCATGTTTAAAAAGGGAGTCTCTCTTTCAGGGATCCTGTTTAAGACGGATTCTCAAAGTCAGGGACCCTGGTTAAAGAGGGTGTGTCTCTGCCAGGGACACTGTTTTAAGAGGGAGTCCCTCTGTCAGGGAGCCTGTTTAGAGGGGGTGTCTCTCTGTCAGGGACCCTGTTTAAATGAGGAGTCTCTCTGTCAGGGAACCTGTTTAAAGAGGGAGTCTCTCTTTCAGGGACCCTGTTAAAAGAGGGAGTCTCTCTGTCAGGGACTCTGTTTAAAGAGGGAGTCTCTCTTTCAGGGACCCTGTTAAAAGAGGGAGTCTCTCTGCCAGGGACCCTGTTTAAAGAGGCAGTCTCTCTGTCAGGTATTCTTTTAAAGATCGAGTCTCTCTGTCAGGGATCCTGTTTAAAGAGGGAGTCTCTCTGTCGTGGACCCTGTTTAAAGAGGGAGTCTCTCTTCGGGGACCCTCTTTAAAGAGGGTGTCTCTCTGTCGGGGATCTTGTTTAAAGAGGGAGTAGCTCTGTTCTGGACCCTGTTTAAAGAGGGCGTCTCTCCTTCGGGGACCCTGTTTAATGAGGGAGTCTCTCCGTCAGGGATCCTGTTTAAAGATTGAGTCTCTCTGTCAGGGACCAGGTTTATAGAGGGAGTCTCCCTGTCAGGGACCCTGTTTAAGGAGAGAGTCTCTCTGTCAGGGACCATGTTTAAAGAGGGAGTCACGCTTTCAGTGACCCTGTTTAAAGAGGGAGTCTCTCTGTCGGGGACAATGATTAGAGATGGAGTCTCTCCTTCAGGGAACCTTTTTAAAGAGGGTTCTCTCCATCAGGCACCCTTTTTAAAGAGGGAGTCACTGGGTCAGGGACCATGTTTATAGAGGGAGATTCGCTGTCAGGGACCCTGTTTAATGAGGAAGTCTCTCTGTCAGGGACACTGTTTAAAGAGGGAGTCTGTCTGTCAGGGACACTGTTTAAAGATGGAGTCTCTCCTTCAGGGACCATGTTTAAAGAGGGTGTCTCTCTGCCAGGGATCCTGTTTAAATAGAGAGACTCTCTGTCAGGGAACCTGTTTAAAGAGGGAGTCTCTCTGTCAGTGACTCAGTTTAAAGAGAGAGTCTCTCTCTCTCTCGGGGACCCGGTTTAAAGAGGGAGTCTCTCTGTCAGGGACCCTGTTTTATAAGGGAGCCTCTCTGTCAGGGACCCTGTTTAAAGAATGAGTTTCTCTGTCAGGGACCCTGTTTGAAGAGGGAGTCTCTCTGTCAGGAATTCTTTTAAAGAGGGAGTCTCTTTGTCGGAGACCCTGTTTAAATAGGGAGTCTCTCTGTCAGGGACCCTGTTTAAAGAGGGAGTCTCTCTGTCAGGGACACTGTTTAAGGAGGGAGTCTCTCTGTCATTGACCCTGTTTAAAGAGGGAGTCTCTCTGTCAGTGACTCAGTTTAAAGAGAGAGTCTCTCTCTCTCTCGGGGACCCGGTTTAAAGAGGGAGTCTCTCTGTCAGGGACCCTGTTTTATAAGGGAGCCTCTCTGTCATGGACCCTGTTTAAAGAATGAGTTTCTCTGTCAGGGACCCTGTTTGAAGAGGGAGTCTCTCTGTCAGGAATTCTTTTAAAGAGGGAGTCTCTTTGTCGGAGACCCTGTTTAAATAGGGAGTCTCTCTGTCAGGGACCCTGTTTAAAGAGGGAGTCTCTCTGTCAGTGACTCAGTTTAAAGAGAGAGTCTCTCTCTCTCTCGGGGACCCGGTTTAAAGAGGGAGTCTCTCTGTCAGGGACCCTGTTTTATAAGGGAGCCTCTCTGTCAGGGACCCTGTTTAAAGAATGAGTTTCTCTGTCAGGGACCCTGTTTGAAGAGGGAGTCTCTCTGTCAGGAATTCTTTTAAAGAGGGAGTCTCTTTGTCGGAGACCCTGTTTAAATAGGGAGTCTCTCTGTCAGGGACCCTGTTTAAAGAGAAAATCTCTCTGTCAGGGACACTGTTTAAAGAGGGAGTCTCTCTGTCAGGGATTCTTTTAAAGAGTGTGTCTCTTTGTCAGGGACCCTGTTTAAAGAGGACATCTCTCCCTTGGGGAACCAGTTAATAGAGGTAGTCTCTCTGTCAGGAACCCTGTTTAATGATGGAGTCTCTCCGTCAGGGACCCTTTTTAAAGAGGGATTCTCTCCATCAGGCACATCTTTTAAAGAGGGAGACTCTGTCTCAGGGACCCCGTTTAAAGAGGGAGTCTCTCTGTCAGGGACCCTGTTTAAAAAGGGAGTCTCTCTGTCAGGGCCCCTGTTTAAAGAGGGAGTTTCTTTGTAAGGGACCCTGTTTGAAGAGGGATTCTCTCTGTCAGGGATTCTTTTAAAGAGTGAGTCTCTCTGTCAGGGATCCTGTTTAAGGAGAGAGTCTCTCTCTGTCAGGGACCATGTTTAAAGAGGGATCCTGCTTTCAGGGACACTGTTTAAAGAGGGAGTCTCTTTGTCGGGGACTCTGTTTAAAGAGGGAGTCTCTCTTTCGGGGACAATGTTTAAAGATGGAAACTCTCGTTCAGGGACCCTTTTTAAAGAGGGTTCTCTCCATCAGGCACCCCTTTTAAAGATTGAGTCACTGGGTCAGGGACCATGTTTGTAGAGGGAGATTCCCTGTCAGGGACCTTGTTTAAGGAGGGAGTCTCTCTGTCAGGGACCATGTTTAAAGAGGGAGTCTCTCTTTCAGGAACCCTGTTTAAAGAGGTAGTCCCTCTGGCGGGGACCCTGTTCAAAGAGGGAGTCTTTCTGTCAGGGACACTGTTTAAAGATGGAGTCTCTGCTTCAGGGACCATGTTTAAAGAGGGTCTCTCTCTGCAAGGGATCCTGTTTAAATAGGGAGACTCTCTGTCAGGGAACCTGTTTAAAGTGGGAGTCTCTCTGTCAGGGACACTGTTTAAAGAGGGAGTCTCTCTGTCAGTGACTCGGTTTAAAGAGGGAGTCTCTCTCTCGGGGACCTGGTTTAAAGAGGGAGTCTCTCTGTCAGGGACCCTGTTTAAAGAAGGAGTTTCTCTGTCAGGGACCCTGTTTAAAGAGGGAGTCTCTCTGTCAGGAATTATTTTAAAGAGGGAGTCTCTTTGTCGGGGACCCTGTTTAAAGAGGGAGTCTCTCTGTCAGGGACCCTGTTTAAAGAGAAAATCTCTCTGTCAGGGACACTGTTTAAAGAGGGAGTCTCTCTGTCAGGGATTCTTTTAAAGAGTGTGTCTCTTTGTCAGGGACCCTGTTTAAAGAGGAAATCTCTCCCTTGGGGAACCAGTTAATAGAGGTAGTCTCTCTGTCAGGAACCCTGTTTAATGATGGAGTCTCTCCGTCAGGGACCCTTTTTAAAGAGGGATTCTCTCCATCAGGCACATCTTTTAAAGAGGGAGTCTCTGTCTCAGGGACCCTGTTTAAAGAGGGAGTCTCTCTGTCGGGGAAGCTGTTTAAAGGGGGATTCTCTCTGTCGGGGACAATGTTTAAAGATGGAGACTCTCCTTCAGGGACCCTTTTTAAAGAGGGTTCTCTCCATCAGGCACCCTTTTTTAGACGGTGTCACCGGGTCAGGGACCATGTTTATAGAGGGAGATTCCCTGTCAGGGAACTTGTTTAAAGAGGGAGTCTCTCTGTCAGGGACACTGCTTAAAGAGAGAGTTTCTCTGTCTGGGATTCTTTTAAAGAGGGAGTCTCTCTGTCAGGGACCCTGTTCAAAGAGGGAGTCTGTCTGCCAGGGATCCTGTTTAAATAGGGAGACTCTCTCTCAGGGATCCTGTTTAAAGAGGGAGTCTCCCTGTCAGGGACACTGTTTAAAGAGGGAGTTTCTCTGTCAGGGATTCTTTAAAAGAGGGAGTCTCTCTGTCAGGGACCCTGTTTAAAGAGGAAATCTCTCTCTCGGGGACCCCGTTTAAAGAGGGAGTCTCTCTGTCAGGGACCCTGTTTAAAAAGGGAATCTCTCTATCAGGGTCCCTGTTTAAAGAGGAAGTTTCTCTGTCAGGGACCCTGTTTGAAGAGGGATTCTCTCTGTCAGGGATTCTTTTAAAGAGTGAGTCACTTTGTCAGGGACCCTGTTTAAATAGGGAGTCTCTCTGTCAGGGATCCTGTTTAAGGAGAGAGTCTCTCTCTGTCAGGGACCATGTTTAAAGAGGGATCCACGCTTTCAGGGACACTGTTTAAAGAGGGAGTCTCTTTGTCGGGGACTCTGTTTAAAGAGGGAGTCTCTCTTTCGGGGACAATGTTTAAAGATGGAGACTCTCGTTCAGGGACCCTTTTTAAAGAGGGTTCTCTCCATCAGGCACCCCTTTTAAAGATTGAGTCACTGGGTCAGGGACCATGTTTGTAGAGGGAGATTCCCTGTCAGGGACCTTGTTTAAGGAGGGAGTCTCTCTGTCAGGGACCATGTTTAAAGAGGGAGTCTCTCTTTCAGGAACCCTGTTTAAAGAGGTAGTCCCTCTGTCGGGGACCCTGTTCAAAGAGGGAGTCTTTCTGTCAGGGACACTGTTCAAAGAGGGAGTCTTTCTGTCAGGGACACTGTTTAAAGATGGAGTCTCTGCTTCAGGGACCATGTTTAAAGAGGGTCTCTCTCTGCAAGGGATCCTGTTTAAATAGGGAGACTCTCTGTCAGGGAACCTGTTTAAAGTGGGAGTCTCTCTGTCAGGGACACTGTTTAAAGCGGGAGTCTCTCTGTCAGTGACTCGGTTTAAAGAGGGAGTCTCTCTCTCGGGGACCCGGTTTAAAGAGGTAGTCTCTCTGTCAGGGACCCTGTTTAAAGAGGGAGTCTCTCTGTCAGGGACCATGTTTAAAGAGGGTGTCTCTCTGTCAGGGACCATGTTAATAGAAGGGAGTCTCCCTTTCAGGGACCATGTTTAAAGAGGGAGTCTCTCTGTCAGGGACCATGTTAATAGAAGGGAGTCTCCCTGTCAGGGACCATGTTTAAAGAGGGAGTTTCCCTTTCAGTTATCCTGTTTCAGAAAGATTCTCAAAGTCAGGGACCCTGGTTAAAGATGGAGTCTCTCTGCCAGGGACACTGTTTAAAGAGGGAGTCTCTCTCTCGGGTCCCTGTTTAAAGAGGCAGTCGCTCTGTCGTGGACCCTGTTTAAAGAGGGTGTCTCTTTGTCAGGGACCCTGTTTAAAGAGGGAGTTTCTCTGTCAGGGACCCTGTTTGAAGAGGGAGTCTCTCTGTCAGAGATTCTTTTAAAGAGGGAGCCTCTTTGTCGGGGACCCTGTTGAAATAGGGAGTCTCTCTTTCAGGGACCCTGTTTAAAGAGAGAATCTCTCTGTCAGGGTCACTGTTTAAAGAGGGAGTCTCTCTGTCAGGGATTCTTTTAAAGAGGGTGTCTCTTTGTCGGGGACCCTGTTTAAAGAGGGAGTCTCTCTGTCAAGGATTCTTTTAAAGAGGGAGTCTCTTTGTCGGGGACACTGTTTAAAGAGGAAATCTCTCCTTCGGGGAACCTGTTTATAGAAGGAGTCTCTCTGTGAGGGGCCCTGTTTAAAGAGGGAGTCTCTCTGTCAGTGACTCGGTTTAAAGAAGGAGTCTCTCTCTCTCAGTGACTTGGCTATAAGAGGGAGTCTCTCGGTGACCCCGTTTAAAGAGGGAGTCTCTCTGTCAGGGACCCTGTTTAAAGTGTGAGTCTCTCTGTCGTGGACCCTGTTTAAAGAGGGAGTCTCTCTTTCAGGGCCCCTGTTTAAAGAGGGAGTCTCTCTGTCAGGGATTCTTTTAAAGAGGGAGTATCTTTGTCGGGGACCCTGTTTCAAGAAGAAATCTCTCCCTCGGGGAACCTGTTTATAGAGGAAATCTCTCTGTCAGGGACCCTGTTTAAAGAGGGAGTCTCTCCTTCAGGGACCCTGTTTAAAGAGGGGGTCACTCTGTCAGGGACCATGTTTAAAGAGGGGGTCTCTCTGTCAGGGACCCTGTTTAAAGAGGGAGTCTCTCTGTTCTGATCCCTGTTTAAAGAGGGAATCTCTCCTTCGGGGACCCTGTTTAAAGAGGCAGTCTCTCCTTCAGGGACCCTGTTTAAAGGGGGAGTCTCTCTGTCCGGGACCCTGTCTAAAGGGGGAGTTCTCTGTCGGGGACCCTGTTTAAAGAGGGAGTCTCTCTGTCCGGGACCCTGTTTAAAGGGGGAGTTTCTCTGTCCGGGACCCTGTCTAAAGGGGGAGTCTCTCTGTTCTGGTCCCTGTTTAAAGGGGGAGTTTCTCTGTCCGTGACCCTGTCTAAAGGGGGAGTCTCTCTGTCCGGGACCCTGTCTAAAGGGGGAGTTCTCTGTCGGGGACCCTGTTTAAAGAGGGAGTCTCTCTGTCCGGGACCCTGTTTAAAGGGGGAGTTTCTCTGTCCGGGACCCTGTCTAAAGGGGGAGTTCTCTGTCGGGGACCCTGTTTAAAGAGGGAGTCTCTCTGTTCTGGTCCCTGTTTAAAGAGGGAGTCTCTCTGTCAGGGACCCTGTTTAAAGAGGGAGTCTCATTGTCGGGGACCCTGTTTAAAGAGGGAGTCTCTCTGTTCTGGTCCCTGTTTAAAGAGGGAGTCTCTCTGTCAGGGACCCTGTTTAAAGAGGGAGTCTCATTGTTGGGGACCCTGTTTAAAGAGGGAGTCTCTCTGTTCTGGTCCCTGTTTAAAGAGGGAGTCTCTCTGTCAGGGACCCTGTTTAAAGAGGGAGTCTCATTGTTGGGGACCCTGTTTAAAGAGGGAGTCTCTCTGTCGGTTACTCTCTTTTAATTTAATACAATTTCACACAATATTCATCTTTTCCACTTTTTAATCTTGAATTTTATTACATTTTTGAGCACATCTGACTACATTCCAAGATTCGAAGCTTATTGACATGGATTATCTTGCAGATTAGACATTCTCTTCACTATCAGCGCCCCCCACTGTTTGGGAGGGTGTAATTACAACGTGACATGTTGACATTGGAATTGACATGGTAAATGAAGATGATGCGTTTACCGTTCGGGGGGGAACGTGACGACTGGGGTAACTGAGGGGCTGGGGCCCGGGGGTGGGCACTGCTGACCCCCCAATTTTATTAAATCTCCGCTTTTATGGGAGGTTCACAGGGGCTGTTTCAGTATCCTGCTTAGCAAAGGGTCAGTCACACCTCCCCGAGAACCTAACAACCACGCCATTTCCGGGGGACCTGCTGATGTCATGCTGCAAAGCTGGAAGCTCAATTGTGCACAGCAAGATCCCACAAGCAGCAATGTGACACTGACCCAGATAGTCCGTTGCTTGATGGATGCTCTGGGACATACCTTCACCAGAATGCACAGGTGTAAGGCCCATCCCCCCACCCCCCCAATGCCCCAACCAGCAGCCCCTCCCCCTCCCATAGACAGCAATCCCCCTCCCCCAACCACCGGCACTCCCCTTCCCCCTCCCAATGCCCCCTGCGTCTCCCACCTCCAAACCGCATCGCCACTCCCAATGACCACGCCCGTCACTGTTCAAGATACCTCCCCCCGCCCACCCACTGCCTCCCAGTCTACCCCGAGTCCCACACCAACTTCTCAACCCCCAGTTCCAGCCCAGCTCCCTCCAACGCTCAGCTCAGCTTCCAACGGTGATGCTGGGATATCCGACAAACCCCTGAGAAAGCATCAGGTCCGATAGGAATGACTCACAACAGTGCAGCACTCCCTCAGTACTACCTGTCTGACAGTGCTGCACTCCCTCAGCACTGACCCTCCGACAGTGCGGCACTGCCTCAGCACTGACCCTCCGACAGTGCAGCACTCCCTCAGCACTGACCCTCCGACAGTGCGGCACTCCCTCAGCACTGACCCTCCGACAGTGCAGCACTCCCTCAGCACTGACCCTCCGACAGTGCAGCACTCCCTCAGTACTGACACTCTGACAGTGCAGCTCTCCCTCAGTACTGACCCTCTGACAGTGCGGCACTCCCTCAGTACTGACCCTCAGACAGTGCAGCACTCCCTCTGTACTGAACATCTGACAGTGCAGCACTCCCTCAGTACTGACCCTCTGACAGTGCAGCACTCCCTCAGTACTGACCCTCCGACAGTGCAGCACTCCCTCTGTACTGACCCTCCGACAGTGCAGCACTCCCTCAGTACTGACCCTCCGACAGTGCAGCGCTCCCTCAGTACTGACCATCTGACAGTGCAGCACTCCCTCAGTACGGACCCTCTGACAGTGCAGCAACCCCTCAGTACTGACCCTCTGACAGTGCAGCACTGCCTCAGTACTGACCCTCTGACAGTGCAGCACTCACTCAGTACTGACCCTCTGACAGTGCAGCACTCCCTCAGTACTGACCCTACGACAGTGCAGCACTCCCTCTGTACTGACCCTCTGACAGTGCAGCACTCCCTCAGTACGGACCCTCTGACAGTGCAGCACTCCCTCAGTACTGACCCTCTGACAGTGCGGCACCCCCTCAGTACTGACCCTCCGACAGTGCGGCACTCCCTCAGTACTGACCCTCCGACAGTGCGGCACTCCCTCAGTACTTACCCTCCGACAGTGCAGCACTCCCTCAGTACTGACCCTCTGACGGTGCGGCACTCCCTCAGTACTGACCCTCCGACAGTGCAGCACTCCCTCAGTACTGACCCTCTGACAGTGCAGCACTCCCTCAGTACTGACCCTCTGACAGTGCAGCACTCCCTCAGTACTGATATTCTGACAGTGCCGCACTCCCTCAGTACCTACCCTCTGACAGTGCAGCACTCCCCCAGTACTGACCCTCGGACAGTGCAGCACTCCCTCAGTACTGACCCTCCGACAGTGCAGCACTCACTCAGTACTGACCCTCCGACAGTTCAGCACTCCCTCAGCACTGACCCTCTGACAGTGCAGCACTCCCTCAGTACTGACCCTCGGACAGTGCGGCACTCCCTCAGTACTGACCCTCTGACAGTGCAGCACTCCCTCAGTACTGACCCTCCGACAGTGCAGCACTCCCTCAGTACTGACCCTCCGACAGTGCAGCACTCCCTCAGTACTGACCCTCCGACAGTGCGGCGCTCCCTCAGTACTGACCCTCTGACAGTGCAGCACTCCCTCAGTACTGACCCTCTGACAGTGCGGCGCTCCCTCAGTACTGACCCTCTGACAGTGCAGCACTCCCTCAGTACTGACCCTCCGACAGTGCAGCGCTCCCTCAGTACTGACCCTCTGACAGTGCAGCACTCCCTCAGTACTGACCCTCTGACAGTGCGGCGCTCCCTCAGTACTGACCCTCTGACAGTGCAGCACTCCCTCAGTACTGACTCTCTGACAGTGCAGCCCTCCCTCAGTACTGACCCTCCGACAGTGCAGCACTCCCTCAGTACTGACCCTCCGACAGTGCAGCACTCCCTCAGTACTGACCCTCCGACAGTGCAGCATTCCCTCAGTACTGACCCTCTGACAGTGCGGCGCTCCCTCAGTACTGACCCTCTGACAGTGCAGCTCTCCCTCAGTACTGACCCTCCGACAGTGCAGCACTCCTTCAGTACTGACCCTCCGACAGTGCAGCATTCCCTCAGTACTGATCCTCTGACAGTGCAGCACTCCCTCAGTACTGACCCTCTGACAGTGCAGCACACCCTCAGTACTGACCCTCTGACAGTGCAGCACTCCCTCAGTACTGACCCTCTGACAGTGCAGCACTCCCTCAGTACTGACCATCTGACAGTGCAGCACTCCCTCAGTACGGACCCTCTGACAGTGCAGCAACCCCTCAGTACTGACCCTCTGACAGTGCAGCACTGCCTCAGTACTGACCCTCTGACAGTGCAGCATTCCCTCAGTACTGACCCTCTGACAGTGCAGCACTCCCTCAGTACGGACCCTCTGACAGTGCAGCACTCCCTCAGTACTGACCCTCTGACAGTGCGGCACCCCCTCAGTACTGACCCTCCGACAGTGCGGCACTCCCTCAGTACTGACCCTCCGACAGTGCGGCACTCCCTCAGTACTTACCCTCCGACAGTGCAGCACTCCCTCAGTACTGACCCTCTGACGGTGCGGCACTCCCTCAGTACTGACCCTCCAACAGTGCAGCACTCCCTCAGTACTGACCCTCTGACAGTGCAGCACTCCCTCAGTACTGACCCTCTGACAGTGCAGCACTCACTCAGTACTGACCCTCCGACAGTTCAGCACTCCCTCAGCACTGACCCTCTGACAGTGCAGCACTCCCTCAGTACTGACCCTCGGACAGTGCGGCGCTCCCTCAGTACTGACCCTCTGACAGTGCAGCACTCCCTCAGTACTGACCCTCCGACAGTGCAGCACTCCCTCAGTACTGACCCTCCGACAGTGCGGCGCTCCCTCAGTACTGACCCTCCGACAGTGCAGCACTCCCTCAGTACTGACCCTCTGACAGTGCAGCACTCCCTCAGTACTGACCCTCTGACAGTGCAGCACTCCCTCAGTACTGACCCTCTGACAGTGCAGCGCTCCCTCAGTACTGACCCTCTGACAGTGCAGCACTCCCTCAATACTCACCCTCCGACAGAGCAGCACTCCCTCAGTACTGACCCTCTGACAGTGCAGCGCTCCCTCAGTACTGACCCTCTGACAGTGCGGCACTCCCTCAGTACTGACCCTCCGACGGAGCGGCACTCCCTCAGTACTGACCCTCCGACAGTGCGGCACTCCCTCAGTACTGACCCTCTGACAGTGCGGCGCTGGGTTGGGCGAGTCCGCCCCTCGCGTCGCGTTACTGGTTAGTGGGTTAGTCACTCGGCCTTGTCCCCGGCGTTAACCCCGCCGACCGAGCAGCGTGAGGGGCAGGAGGCCGAGGGCCCAGTGCAGGCCGGGGGTCTGGCCGGCCCCGTGGATGTCCAGCGAGGTCAGGTAGAGGTCGACGCGCTCCTGACCCTCGACCCGGGAGCGCTGGACCCTGTCCACCCTGAAGGTCTCGCAGGGGGGGATGAGGACCTCCCTCTCCCCCGGGTAGGGGGAGAGCTCCTCCACCGAGGCCCCCTGGGCCGTTCGGATGTGGAAGAGGGTCCCGCCTCCCCCTCCGCCCCCAACGCTGGCAAAAACCTCGGCCACCTCCCTCTTGGCCGAGGTGGAGGTGAAGCTGCCGAACTGGACCAGCTCCCCCACCCCTGCCCAGAAGGGCCTGGACGCTCCCCTGTAGACTGTCCCCCCGCCCTCCCCCCACCCCTTCCCGGCCTCCCTCAAACCCCTGAGGGCCGAGTACAGGAGCCGGCTCAGGCCCCGAAAGCGCCGGCAGGCGGTCCCGGACCCCCCACCCCCCAGGCACTGGCGCGAGGCCTGGTTGAGCCGGAGGTAGAGGGGACCCCCGGGCGGAGGTGGGTACTCCAGGGCGTAGCAGACCACCGCTACAGCCAGCTCGTCCCTCAGCCCCCCCGGGGCTCTCCTCCCCTCCTCCTTCATGCGGGCCCACTCCCGCCAGGCCTGGGTCCAGGCCTCGTCCAGTTCCGGGCTCAGCTCCCGCTCCTTCTCCAGGAGGCCCATCCAGAAGCTCAGCTCCCCCTCGGGGTCCAGCTCCTCCTCCTCCTCCTTCGGCTCCCGGCCGCAGCCGCGCACCCTCCCCAGGTTGATCAGCTCGCCGGAGAATCGGCTCGGCCTCGCCCCCAGGGCCCCCGGCGGAAGGCGGTAGACGGCGGCGTCTGCGGGGAGGAGGAGAGAAAGGGGGGACAGAGATCAGCCCAGCACGCAAAACGATCAGCCACCGAGAAAGACCCCGACGCAGGAGGGCCAGACCCCGGGCCAGAGAGGGGAGGGAGGGAAGGGGCATCCGGCAGGAGGAGAAACAAGCCGGAGGATAGCAGCTGGATACTGAGTGCAGCGAGTCGCAGGGTGTGAGGGGAATTCGGGGCGGAGGGGATTCGATGGAGTGAGGGGAGAGTGAGGGTGTTGGGTGTAGTGAGGGGAGAGTGAGGGTGTTGGGTGTAGTGAGGGGAGAGTGAGGGAGTTTGGTGTAGTGAGGGGAGAGTGAGGGAGTTTGGTGTAGTGAGGGGGAGTGAGGGTGTTTGGTGTAGTGAGGGGAGAGTGAGGGTGTTCGGTGTAGTGAGGGGAGAGTGAGGGAGTTTGGTGTAGTGAGGGGAGAGTGAGGGAGTTCGGTGTAGTGAAGGGAGAGTGAGGGAGTTTGGTGTAGTGAAGGGAGAGTGAGGGAGTTCGGTGTAGTGAGGGAGTTTGGTGTAGTGAGGGGAGAGTGAGGGAGATTGGTGTAGTGAGGGGAGAGTGAGGGAGATTGGTGTAGTGAGGGGAGAGTGAGGGAGTTTAGTGTAGTGAAGGGAGAGTGAGGGAGTTTGGTGTAGTAAGGGGAGAATGAGGGAGTTTGCTGTAGTGAGGGGAGACTGAGGGTGTTTGGTGTAGTGAGGGAAGAGTGAGGGTGTTTGGTATAGTGAGGGGAGAGTGAGGTAATTTGATGTAGTAAGGGGTAAGAGTGAGGCAGTTTGGTGTAGTGAAGGGAAACTGAGGGAGTTCGGTGAAGTGAGGGAAGAGTGAGGGAATTTGGTATAGTGAGGGGAGAGTGAGGAAGTTTGGTGTAGTGAGGGGAGAGTGAGGGAGTTGGTGTAGTGAGGGGAGAATGAGGATGTTTGGTGTAGTGAGGGAAGAGTGAGTGTGTTTGTTGTAGTGAGGGGAGAGTGGGGGACTTTGGTGTAGTGAGGGGAGAGTGGGGGTGTTCGGTGTAATGAGGGGGGAGAGGGAGGGCGTTCGGTGTAGTGAGGGGGGGAGAGTGAGGGAGTTGGGTATAGTGAGGGGGAGAGTGAGGGTGTTGGGTGTAGTGAGGGGGGAGAGTGAGGGTGTTCGGTGTAGTGAGAGGGGGAGAGTGAGGGTGTTGGGTGTAGTGAGGGGGGGAGAGTGAGGGTGTTGGGTGTAGTGAGAGAGGGAATGTGAGGGTGTTGGGTGTTGTGAGGGGGGGAGAGTGAGGGTGTTGGGTGTAGTGAGGGGGGAGAGTGAGGGTGTTGGGTGTAGTGAGGGGGGAGAGTGAGGGTGTTGGGTGTAGTGAGGGGGGAGAGTGATGGTGTTGTGTGTAGTGAGGGGGGAGAGTGCGGGTGTTGGGTGTAGTGAGGGGGTAGAGTGAGGGTGTTGGGTGTAGTGAGGGGGGAGAGTGAGGGTGTTGGGTATAGTGAGGGGGAAGAGTGAGGGTGTTGGGTGTAGTGAGGGGGTAGAGTGAGGGTGTTGGGTGTAGTGAGGGGGGAGAGTGAGGGTGTTGGGTGTAGTGAGGGGGAAGAGTGAGAGTGTTGGGTGTAGTGAGGGGGGGTGAGTGAGGGTGTTGGGTGTAGTGAGGGGGGAGAGTGAGGGTGTTGGGTGTAGTGAGGGGGGAGAGTGAGGGTGTTGGGTGTAGTGAGGGGGTAGAGTGAGGGTGTTGGGTGTAGTGAGGGAGGAGAGTGAGGGTGTTGGGTGTAGTGAGGGGGGAGAGTGAGGGTGTTGGGTGTAGTGAGGGGAGAGTGAGGATGTTGGGTGTAGTGAGGGGGGAGAGTGAGGGTGTTGGGTTTAGTGAGGCGGGAGAGTGAGGGTGTTGGGTGTAGTGAGGGGGGAGAGTGAGGGTGTTGGGTTTAGTGAGGGGGGAGAGTGAGGGTGTTGGGTGTAGTGAGGGGGGAGAGTGAGGGTGTTCGGTGTAGTGAGGGGAGAGTGAGGATGTTGGGTGTAGTGAGGGGGGAGAGTGATGGTGTTAGGTGTAGTGAGGGGGGAGAGTGAGGGCGTTGGGTGAAGTGACGGGGCAGAGTGAGGGTGTTGGGTGTAGTGAGGGGGGAGAGTGAGGGTGTTGGGTGTAGTGAGGTGGGAGAGTGAGGTTGTTGGGTGTAGTGAGGGGGGAGCTTGAGGGTGTTGGGTGTAGTGAGTGGGGGAGAGTGAGGGTATTCGGTGCTATGAGGGGTGAGAGTGAAGGTGTTCGTTGTAGTGAGGGGGAAGAGTGAGGGTGTTGCGTGTAGTGATGGGGGAGAGTGAGGGTGTTGGGTGTAGTGAGGGGGGAGAGTGAGGGTGTTGGGTGTAGTGAAGGGGGAGAGTGACGTTGTTGGGCGTAGTGAGGGGGGAGAGTGAGGGTGTTGGGTGTAGTGAGGAGGGTGAGTAAGTGTGTTGGGTGTAGTGAGGGGGGAGAGTGAGGGTGTTGGTTTTAGTGAGGGGGAGAGTGAGGGTGTTGGGTGTAGTGAGGGGGGAGAGTGAGGGTGTTGGTTGTAGTGATGGGGGAGAGTGAGGGTGTTGGGTGTAGTGAGGGGGGAAAGTGAGGTTGTTGGGTGTAGTGAGGGGGGAGAGTGAGGGTGTTGGGTGTAGTGAGGGAGGAGAGAGAGGGTGTTGGGTGTAATGGGGGGGAGAGTGAGGGTGTTGGGTGTAGTGAGGGGGGAGAGTGAGTGTGTTGGGTGTAGTGAGGGGGTAGAGTGAGGGTGTTCGGTGTAGTGAGGGGGGAGAGTGAGGGTGTTCGGTGTAGTGAGGGGGGAGAATGAGGTTGTTGGGTGTAGTGAAGGGGTAGAGTGAGGGTGTTGGGTGTAGTGAGGAAGGAGATTGAGGGTTTTGGGTGTAGTGAGGGGGAGAGTGAGGGTGTTGGGTGTAGTGAGGAGGGAGAGTGAGGGTGTTGGGTGTACTGAGGGGGGAGAGTGAGGGTGTTGGGTGTAGTGAGAGGGGGAATGTGAGGGTGTTGGTTGTAGTGAGGGGGGGAGAGTGAGGGTGTTGGGTGTAGTGAGGAGGGAGAGTGAGGGTGTTGCGTGTAGTGAGGGGGAGAGTGAGGGTGTTGGGTGTAGTGAAGTGGGGAGAGTGAGGGTGTTGGGTGTAGTGAGGGTGGGAGAGTGAGGGTGTTGGGTGTAGTGAGGGGGAGAGTGAGGGTGTTGGGTGTCTTGAGGGAGGAGAGTGAGGGTTTTGGTTGTAGTGAGGGGGGAGAGTGAGGGGGTTGGGTGTAGTGAGGGGGGAGTGTGAGGGTGTTGGGTTTAGTGAGGGGGGAGAGTGAGGCTGTTGGGTGTAGTGAGGTGTGGAGAGTGAGGGTGTTGTGTGTAGTGAGGGGGGAGAGTGGGGGTGTTGGGTGTAGTGAGGGGGGAAAGTGAGGGTGTTGGGTGTTGTGAGGGGAGAGAGTGAGGGTGTTGGGTGTAGTGAGGGGGGGAGAGTGAGGGTGTTGGGTGTAGTGAGGGGAGAGAGTGAGTGTGTTGGGTGTAGTGAGGGGGGAGAGTGAGGTTGTTGGGTGTAGTGAGGGAGGAGAGTGAGGGTGTTGTGTGTAGTGAGGGGGGGAGTGTGAGGGTGTTGGGTGTAGTGAGGGGGGAGAGTGAGGGTGATGGGTGTAGTGAGGGGGGAGAGTGAGGGTGTTGGGTGTAGTGAGGGTGGGAGAGTGAGAGTGTTGGGTGTAGTGAGGGGGGAGAGTGAGGGTGTTGGGTGTAGCGAGGGCGGGAGAGTGAGGGTGTTGGGTGTGGTGAGGGGGGGAGAGTGAGGGTGTTGGTGTGGTGAGGGGGGAGAGTGAGGGTGTTGGGTGTAGTGAGGGAGGAGAGTGAGTGTGTTGGGTGTAGTGAGGGGGGAGAGTGAGGGTGTTGGGTGTAGTGAGGGAGGAGAGTGAGGGTGTTGTGTGTAGTGAGGGGGGGAGTGTGAGGGTGTTGGGTGTAGTGAGGGGGGAGAGTGAGGGTGATGGGTGTAGTGAGGGGGGAGAGTGAGGGTGTTGGGTGTAGTGAGGGTGGGAGAGTGAGGGTGTTGGGTGTAGTGAGGGGGCAGAGTGAGGGTGTTGGGTGTAGCGAGGGCGGAGAGTGATGGTGTTGGGTGTAGTGAGGGGGTGAGAGTGAGGGTGTTGGTTGTAGTGAGGGGGGAGAGTGAGGGTGTTGGGTGTAGTGAGGGGGGAGAGTGAGGGTGTTGGGTGTAGTGAGGGGGTAGTGTGAGGGTGTTGGGTGTGGTGAGGGGGGGAGAGTGAGGGTGTTGGTGTGGTGAGGGGGGAGAGTGAGGGTTTTGGGTGTAGTGAGGGAGGAGAGTGAGTGTGTTGGGTGTAGTGAGGGGGGAGAGTGAGGGTGTTGGGTGTAGTGAGGGGTTGAGTAGGGGGGTTGGGTGTAGTGAGGGGGGAGATTGAGGATGTTGGGTGTAGTGAGGGATGAGAGTGAGGGTGTTGGGTGTAGTGAGGGGGGAGAGTCAGGGTGTTGGGTGTAGTAAGGGGGGTGAGTAGGGGGTTTGGGTGTAGTGAGGGGGGAGATTGAGGGTGTTGGGTGTAGCGAGGGCGGAGAGTGATGGTGTTGGGTGTAGTGAGGGAAGAGAGTGAGGGTGTTCAGTGTAGTGAGGGTGTAGAGTGAGGCTGTTGGGTGTAGTGAGGGGGGTGAGTGAGGGTGTTGGGTGTAGTGAGGGGGGAGAGTGAGGCTGTTGGGTGTATTGAGGAGGGAGAGTGAGGGTGTTGGGTGTAGTGAGGGGGTAAGTGTGGGTGTTGGGTGTAGTGAGTGGGGAGTGTGAGGGTGTTGGGTGTAGTGAGGGGGGAGAGTGAGGCTGTTGGGTGTAGTGAGTGGGTAGTGTGAGGGTGTTGGGTGTAGTGAGGGGGGTGAGTGAGGGTGTTGGGTGTAGTGAGGTGGCTGAGTGAGGGTGTTGGGTGTAGTGAGGGGGGAGAGTGATTGTGTTGGGTGTGGTGCGGGGGGAGATTGAGGTTGTTGGGTGTAGTGAGGGGGGTGAGTGAGGGTGTTGGGTGTAGTGAGGGGGGAGAGTGAGGGTTTTGGGTGTTGTGAGGTGGGAGAGTGAGGGTGTTGGGTGTAGTGAGGGGGGAGAGTGATGGTGTTGGGTGTAGTGAGGGGGGAGAGTGAGGGTGTTGGGTGTAGTGAGGGGGGATAGTGAGGGTGTTGGGTGTAGTGAGGGGGGAGAGTGAGGGTTTTGAGTGTAGTGAGGGGGGAATGTGAGGGTGTTGGGTGTAGTGAGGGGGGAGAGTGAGGGTGTTGGGTGTAGTGAGGGAGGAGAGTGAGGGTGTTGGGTGTAGTGAGGGGGGAGAGTGAGGGTGTTGGGTGTAGTGAGGGAGGAGAGTGAGGGTGTTGGGTGTAGTGAGGGGGGAGAGTGAGGGTGTTGGGTGTAGTGAGGAGGAGAGTGAGGGTGTTGGGTGTAGTGAGGGGGGAGAGTGAGGGTGTTGGGTGAAGTGAGGGGGGAGAGTGAGGGTGTTGGGTGTAGTGAGGGAGGAGAGTGAGGGTGTTCGGTGTAGTGAGGGAGGAGAGTGAGGGTTTTGGGTGTAGTGAGGGGGGAGAGTGAGGGTGTTTGGTGTAGTGAGGAGGGAGAGTGAGGCTGTTGGGTGTAGTGAGGGGGGAGAGTGAGGGTGTTGGGTTTAGTGAGGGGGGAGAGTGAGCGTGATGAGTGTAGTGAGTGGGAGCTTGAGGGTGTTGGGTGTAGTGAGTGGCGGAGAGTGAGGGTGTTGGGTGTAGTGATGGGGGGAGTGTGAGGGTGTTGGGTGTAGTGAGGGGGGAGAGTGAGGGTGTTGGGTGTAGTGAGGGTGGAGAGTGAGGGTGTTGGGTGTAGTGAGGTTGGGAGAGTGAGGGTGATGTGTGTATTGAGGGGGGAGAGTGAGGGTGTTGGGTGTAGTGAGGGGGGAGAGTCAGGGTGTTGGGTGTAGTAAGGGGGGTGAGTAGGGGGTTTGGGTGTAGTGAGGGGGGAGATTGAGGGTGTTGGGTGTAGCGAGGGCGGAGAGTGATGGTGTTGGGTGTAGTGAGGGAAGAGAGTGAGGGTGTTCAGTGTAGTGAGAGTGTAGAGTGAGGCTGTTGGGTGTAGTGAGGGGGGTGAGTGAGGGTGTTGGGTGTAGTGAGGGGGGAGAGTGAGGCTGTTGGGTGTATTGAGGAGGGAGAGTGAGGGTGTTGGGTGTAGTGAGGGGGGTAAGTGTGGGTGTTGGGTGTAGTGAGTGGGGAGTGTGAGGGTGTTGGGTGTAGTGAGGGGGGAGAGTGAGGCTGTTGGGTGTAGTGAGTGGGGAGTGTGAGGGTGTTGGGTGTAGTGAGGGGGGTGAGTGAGGGTGTTGGGTGTAGTGAGGTGGCTGAGTGAGGGTGTTGGGTGTAGTGAGGGGGGTGAGTGAGGGTGTTGGGTGTAGTGCGGGGGGAGATTGAGGTTGTTGGGTGTAGTGAGGGGGGTGAGTGAGGGTGTTGGGTGTAGTGAGGGGGGAGAGTGAGGGTTTTGGGTGTTGTGAGGTGGGAGAGTGAGGGTGTTGGGTGTAGTGAGGGGGGAGAGTGATGGTGCTGGGTGTAGTGAGGGGGGAGAGTGAGGGTGTTGGGTGTAGTGAGGGGGGAGAGTGAGGGTGTTGGGTGTAGTGAGGGGGGAGAGTGAGGGTTTTGAGTGTAGTGAGGGGGGAATGTGAGGGTGTTGGGTGTAGTGAGGGGGGAGAGTGAGGGTGTTGGGTGTAGTGAGGGAGGAGAGTGAGGGTGTTGGGTGTAGTGAGGGGGGAGAGTGAGGGTGTTGGGTGTAGTGAGGAGGAGAGTGAGGGTGTTGGGTGTAGTGAGGGGGGAGAGTGAGGGTGTTGGGTGTAGTGAGGGAGGAGAGTGAGGGTGTTGGGTGTAGTGAGGGGGGAGAGTGAGGGTGTTGGGTGTAGTGAGGAGGAGAGTGAGGGTGTTGGGTGTAGTGAGGGGGGAGAGTGAGGGTGTTGGGTGAAGTGAGGGGGGAGAGTGAGGGTGTTGGGTGTAGTGAGGGAGGAGAGTGAGGGTGTTCGGTGTAGTGAGGGAGGAGAGTGAGGGTTTTGGGTGTAGTGAGGGGGGAGAGTGAGGGTGTTTGGTGTAGTGAGGAGGGAGAGTGAGGCTGTTGGGTGTAGTGAGGGGGGAGAGTGAGGGTGTTGGGTTTAGTGAGGGGGGAGAGTGAGCGTGTTGAGTGTAGTGAGTGGGAGCTTGAGGGTGTTGGGTGTAGTGAGTGGCGGAGAGTGAGGGTGTTGGGTGTAGTGATGGGGGGAGTGTGAGGGTGTTGGGTGTAGTGAGGGGGGAGAGTGAGGGTGTTGGGTGTAGTGAGGGTGGAGAGTGAGGGTGTTGGGTGTAGTGAGGTTGGGAGAGTGAGGGTGATGTGTGTATTGAGGGGGGAGAGTGAGGGTGTTGGGTGTAGTGAGGGGGGAGAGTGAGGGTGTTGGGTGTAGTGAGGGGGGGAGAGTGAGGGTGTTGGGTGTAGTGAGGAGGGAGAGTGAGGGTGTTGGGTGTAGTGAGGGGGGGAGAGTGAGAGTGTTGGGTGTAGTAAGGGGGGAGAGTGAGGGTGTTGGGTGTAGTGAGAGTGGAGAGTGAGGGTGTTGAGTGTAGTGAGGGGGGAGATTGAGGGTGTTGGGTGTAGTGAGGGGGGATATTGAGGGTATTGGGTGTAGTAAGGGGGGAGAGTGAGGGTGTTGAGTGTAGTGAGGCCGGAGAGTGAGGGTGTTGGGTGTAGTGAGTGGGAGAGTGAGGGTGTTGGGTGTAGTGAGGGGGGAGATTGAGGGTGTTGGGTGTAGTGAGGGTGGGAGAGTGAGGTTGTTGGGTGTAGTGAGTGGGAGAGTGAGGGTGTTGGGTGTAGTGAGGGGGGAGATTGAGGGTGTTGTGTGTATTGAGTGGGGAGAGTGAGGTGTTGGGTGTAGTGAGGGAGGAGACTGATGGTGTTGGGTGTAGTGAGGGGGGAGAGTGAGGTTGTTGGGTGTAGTGAGGGGGGAGAGTGAGGGTGTTGGGTGTAGTGAGGGTGAGAGTGAGGGTGTTGGGTGTAGTGAGGGGAGACATTGAGGGTGTTGGGTGTAGTGAGGGGGGAGAGTGAGGGTGTTGGGTGTAGTGAGGGGGGAGAATGAGGGTGTTGGGTGTAGTGAGGGGGCAGAGTGAGGGTGTTGGGTGTATTGAAGGGGGGAGAGTGATGGTTTTGGGTGTAGTGAGGGGGGGGAGAGTGAGTGTGTTGGGTGTAGTGAGGGAGGAGAGTGAGGGTTTTGGGTGTAGTGAGGGGGGAGAGTGAGGGTGTTGGGTGTAGTGAGGTGGGAGAGTGAGGGTGTTGGGTGTAGTGAGGGAGGAGAGTGAGGGTGTTGGGTGTAGTGAGGGGGAGTGTGAGGGTGTTGGGTGTAGTGAGGGGGGAGAGTGAGGGTTTTTTGTGTAGTGAGGGGGGGAGAGTGAAGGTGTTGTGTGTAGTGAGGGGGCGAGAGTGAGGGTGTTGGGTGTAGATAGAATGGAGAGTGAGGGTGTTGGGTGTAGTGAGGGGGGGTGAGTGTGGGTGTTGGGTGTAGAGAGGGAGGAGAGTGAGGGTGTTGGGTGTATTGAGGGGGGTGAGTGAGGTTGTTGGGTGTAGTGTGGGGGGGAGAGTGAGGGTGTTGGGTGTAGTGAGGGCGGGGAGAGTGAGGGTTTTGGGTGTAGTGAGGGGAGAGTGAGGGTGTTTTGTGTAGTGAGAGGGGAGAGTGAGGGTGTTGGGTGTAGTGAGGGGGGAGAGTGAGGGTGTTGGGTGTAGTGAGGGGGGGAGAGTGAGGGTGTTGGGTGTAGTGAGGGGGGAGAGTGAGGGTGTTGGGTGTAGTGAGGGGGGAGAGTGAGGGTGTTGGGTGTAGTGAGCGGGGAGAGTGAGGGTGTTGGGTGTAGTGAGGGGGGAGTGTGAGGGTGTTGGGTGTAGTGAGGGGGGAGAGTGAGGGTGTTGGGTGTAGTAAGGGGGGAGAGTGAGGGTGTTGGGTGTAGTGAGGGAGGAGAGAGAGGGTGTTGGGTGTAATGAGGGGGGAGAGTGAGGGTGTTGGGTGTAGTGAGGGGGGAGAGTGAGTGTGTTGGGTGTAGTGAGGGGGTAGAGTGAGGGTGTTCGGTGTAGTGAGGGTTGAGAGTGAGGGTGTTCGGTATAGTGAGGGGGGAGAATGAGCTTGTTGGATGTAGTGAAGGGGGAGAGTGAGGGTGTTGGGTGTAGTGAGGAAGGAGATTGAGGGGTTTGGGTGTAGTGAGGGGGAGAGTGAGGGTGTTGGGTGTAGTGAGGAGGGAGAGTGAGGGTGTTGGGTGTACTGAGGGGGGAGAGTGAGGGTGTTGGGTGTAGTGAGAGGGGGAATGTGAGGGTGTTGGTTGTAGTGAGGGGGGGAGAGTGAGGGTGTTGGGTGTAGTGAGGAGGGAGAGTGAGGGTGTTGCGTGTAGTGAGGGGGAGAGTGAGGGTGTTGGGTGTAGTGAAGTGGGGAGAGTGAGGGTGTTGGGTGTAGTGAGGGTGGGAGAGTGAGGGTGTTGGGTGTAGTGAGGGGGAGAGTGAGGGTGTTGGGTGTCTTGAGGGAGGAGAGTGAGGGTTTTGGTTGTAGTGAGGGGGGAGAGTGAGGGTGTTGGGTGTAGTGAGGGGGGAGTGTGAGGGTGTTGGGTTTAGTGAGTGGGGAGAGTGAGGCTGTTGGGTGTAGTGAGGTGTGGAGAGTGAGGGTGTTGTGTGTAGTGAGGGGGGAGAGTGAGGGTGTTGGGTGTAGTGAGGGGGGAAAGTGAGGGTGTTGGGTGTTGTGAGGGGAGAGAGTGAGGGTGTTGGGTGTAGTGAGGGGGGAGAGTGAGGGTGTTGGGTGTAGTGAGGGAGGAGAGTGAGGGTGTTGTGTGTAGTGAGGGGGGGAGTGTGAGGGTGGTGGGTGTAGTGAGGGGGGAGAGTGAGGGTGATGGGTGTAGTGAGGGGGTAGAGTGAGGGTGTTGGGTGTAGTGAGGGAGGGAGAGTGAGGGTGTTGGGTGTAGTGAGGGGGGACAGTGAGGGTGTTGGGTGTAGCGAGGGCGGAGAGTGATGGTGTTGGGTGTAGTGAGGGGGGGAGAGTGAGGATGTTGGTTGTAGTGAGGGGGGAGAGTGAGGGGGTTGGGTGTAGTGAGGGGGGAGAGTGAGGGTGTTGGGTGTAGTGAGGGGGTAGAGTGAGGGTGTTGGGTGTGGTGAGGGGGGGAGAGTGATGGTGTTGGTGTGGTGAGGGGGGAGAGTGAGGGTGTTGGGTGTAGTGAGGGAGGAGAGTGAGTGTGTTGGGTGTAGTGAGGGGGGAGAGTGAGGGTGTAGGGTGTAGTGAGGGGTTGAGTAGGGGGGTTGGGTGTAGTGAGGGGGGAGATTGAGGATGTTGGGTGTAGTGAGGGATGAGAGTGATGATGTTGGGTGTAGTGAGGGAAGAGAGTGAGGGTGTTCAGTGTAGTGAGGGTGTAGAGTGAGGCTGTTGGGTGTAGTGAGGGGGGTGAGTGAGGGTGTTGGGTGTAGTGAGGGGGGAGAGTGAGGCTGTTGGGTGTATTGAGGAGGGAGAGTGAGGGTGTTGGGTGTAGTGAGGGGGGTAAGTGTGGGTGTTGGGTGTAGTGAGTGGGGAGTGTGAGGGTGTTGGGTGTGTAGTGAGGGGGGAGAGTGAGGCTGTTGGGTGTAGTGAGTGGGGAGTGTGAGGGTGTTGGGTGTAGTGAGGGGATGAGTGAGGGTGTTGGGTTGTAGTGAGGTGTCTGAGTGAGGGTGTTGGGTGTAGTGAGGGGGGAGAGTGATTGTGTTGGGTGTGGTGCTGGGGGAGATTGAGGTTGTTGGGTGTAGTGAGGGGGGTGAGTGAGGGTGTTGGGTGTAGTGAGGGGGGAGAGTGAGGGTTTTGGGTGTTGTGAGGCGGGGAGAGTGAGGGTGTTGGGTGTAGTGAGGGGGGGAGAGTGATGGTGTTGGGTGTAGTGAGGGGGGAGAGTGAGGGTGTTGGGTGTAGTGAGGGGGGAGAGTGAGGGTGTTGGTTGTAGAGAGGGGGGAGAGTGAGGGTTTTGAGTGTAGTGAGGGGGGAATGTGAGGGTGTTGGGTGTAGTGAGGGGGGAGAGTGAGGGTGTTGGGTGTAGTGAGGGAGGAGAGTGAGGGTGTTGGGTGTAGTGAGGGGGGAGAGTGAGGGTGTTGGGTGTAGTGAGGAGGAGAGTGAGGGCGTTGGGTGTAGTGAGGGGGGAGAGTGAGGGTGTTGGGTGTAGTGAGGGAGGAGAGTGAGGGTGTTGGGTGTAGTGAGGGGGGAGAGTGAGGGTGTTGGGTGTAGTGAGGAGGAGAGTGAGGGTGTTGGGTTGTAGTGAGGGGGGAGAGTGAGGGTGTTGGGTGAAGTGAGGGGGGAGAGTGAGGGTGTTGGGTGTAGTGAGGGAGGAGAGTGAGGGTGTTCGGTGTAGTGAGGGAGGAGAGTGAGGGTTTTGGGTGTAGTGAGGGGGGAGAGTGAGGGTGTTTGGTGTAGTGAGGAGGGAGAGTGAGGGTGTTGGCTGAAGTGAGGGGGGAGAGTGAGGGTGTTGGGTGTAGTGAGGGAGGAGAGTGAGGGTGTTCGGTGTAGTGAGGGAGGAGAGTGAGGGTTTTGGGTGTAGTGAGGGGGGAGAGTGAGGGTGTTTGGTATAGTGAGGAGGGAGAGTGAGGCTGTTGGGTGTAGTGAGGGGGGAGAGTGAGGGTGTTGGGTTTAGTGAGGGGGGAGAGTGAGCGTGTTGAGTGTAGTGAGTGGGAGCTTGAGGGTGTTGGGTGTAGTGAGTGGCGGAGAGTGAGGGTGTTGGGTGTAGTGATGGGGGGAGTGTGAGGGCGTTGGGTGTAGTGAGGGGGGAGAGTGAGGGTGTTGGGTGTAGTGAGGGTGGAGAGTGAGGGTGTTGGGTGTAGTGAGGTTGGGAGAGTGAGGGTGATGTGTGTATTGAGGGGGGAGAGTGAGGGTGTTGGGTGTAGTGAGGGGGGAGAGTGAGGGTGTTGGGTGTAGTGAGGGGGGGCGAGTGAGGGTGTTGGGTGTAGTGAGGAGGGAGAGTGAGGGTGTTGGGTGTAGTGAGGGGGGGAGAGTGAGAGTGTTGGGTGTAGTAAGGGGGGGAGAGTGAGGGTGTTGGGTGTAGTGAGAGTGGAGAGTGAGGGTGTTGAGTGTAGTGAGGGGGGAGATTGAGGGTGTTGGGTGTAGTGAGGGGGGATATTGAGGGGGTTGGGTGTAGTAAGGGGGGAGAGTGAGGGTGTTGAGTGTAGTGAGGCCGGAGAGTGAGGGTGTTGGGTGTAGTGAGTGGGAGAGTGAGGGTGTTGGGTGTAGTGAGGGGGGAGAGTGAGGGTGTTGGGTTTAGTGAGAGTGGAGAGTGAGGTTGTTGAGTGTAGTGAGGGGGGAGATTGAGGGTGTTGGGTGTAGTGAGGGTGGGAGAGTGAGGTTGTTGGGTGTAGTGAGTGGGAGAGTGAGGGTGTTGGGTGTAGTGAGGGGGGAGATTGAGGGTGTTGTGTGTATTGAGTGGGTAGAGTGAGGGTGTTGGGTGTAGTGAGGGAGGAGACTGATGGTGTTGGGTGTAGTGAGGGGGGAGAGTGAGGTTGTTGGGTGTAGTGAGGGGGGAGAGTGAGGGTGTTGGGTGTAGTGAGGGTGAGAGTGAGGGTGTTGGGTGTAGTGAGGGGAGACATTGAGGGTGTTGGGTGTAGTGAGGGGGGAGAGTGAGGGTGTTGGGTGTAGTGAGGGGGGAGAATGAGGGTGTTGGGTGTAGTGAGGGGGGAGAGTGAGGGTGTTGGGTGTAGTGAAGGGGGGAGAGTGATGGTTTTGGGTGTAGTGCGGGGGGGGAGAGTGAGTGTGTTGGGTGTAGTGAGGGAGGAGAGTGAGGGTTTTGGGTGTAGTGAGGGGGGAGAGTGAGGGTGTTGGGTGTAGTGAGGTGGGAGAGTGAGGGTGTTGGGTGTAGTGAGGGAGGAGAGTGAGGGTGTTGGGTGTAGTGAGGGGGAGTGTGAGGGTGTTGGGTGTAGTGAGGGGGGGAGAGTGAGGGTTTTTTGTGTAGTGAGGGGGGGAGAGTGAAGGTGTTGTGTGTAGTGAGGGGGCGAGAGTGAGGGTGTTGGGTGTAGATGGGATGGAGAGTGAGGGTGTTGGGTGTAGTGAGGGGGGGGTGAGTGTGGGTGTTGGGTGTAGAGAGGGAGGAGAGTGAGGGTGTTGGGTGTATTGAGGGGGGTGAGTGAGGTTGTTGGGTGTAGTGTGGGGGGGAGAGTGAGGGTGTTGGGTGTAGTGAGGGTGGGAGAGTGAGGGTTTTGGGTGTAGTGAGGGGAGAGTGAGGGTGTTTTGTGTAGTGAGAGGGGAGAGTGAGGGTGTTGGGTGTAGTGAGGGGGGAGAGTGAGGGTGTTGGGTGTAGTGAGGGGGGGAGAGTGAGGGTGTTGGGTGTAGTGAGGGGGGAGAGTGAGGGTGTTGGGTGTAGTGAGGGGGGAGAGTGAGGGTGTTGGGTGTAGTGAGGGGGAGAGTGAGGGTGTTGGGTGTCTTGAGGGAGGAGAGTGAGGGTTTTGGTTGTAGTGAGGGGGGAGAGTGAGGGTGTTGGGTGTAGTGAGGGGGGAGTGTGAGGGTGTTGGGTTTAGTGAGTGGGGAGAGTGAGGCTGTTGGGTGTAGTGATGTGTGGAGAGTGAGGGTGTTGTGTGTAGTGAGGGGGGAGAGTGAGGGTGTTGGGTGTAGTGAGGGCGGGAGAGTGAGGGTGTTGGGTGTGGTGAGGGGGGGAGAGTGAGGGTGTTGGGTGTGGTGAGGGGGGGAGATTGAGGGTGTTGTTGTGGTGAGGGGGGAGAGTGAGGGTGTTGGGTGTAGTGAGGGAGGAGAGTGAGTGTGTTGGGTGTAGTGAGGGGGGAGAGTGAGGGTGTTGGTTGTAGTGAGGGAGGAGAGTGAGGGTGTTGTGTGTAGTGAGGGGGGAGTGTGAGGGTGTTGGGTGTAGTGAGGGGGGAGAGTGAGGGTGATGGGTGTAGTGAGGGGGTAGAGTGAGGGTGTTGGGTGTAGTGAGGGAGGGAGAGTGAGGGTGTTGGGTGTAGTGAGGGGGGACAGTGAGGGTGTTGGGTGTAGCGAGGGCGGAGAGTGATGGTGTTGTGTGTAGTGAGGGGGGGAGAGTGAGGGTGTTGGTTGTAGTGAGGGGGGAGAGTGAGGGGGTTGGGTGTAGTGAGGGGGGAGAGTGAGGGTGTTGGGTGTAGTGAGGGGGTAGAGTGAGGGTGTTGGGTGTGGTGAGGGGGGGAGAGTGATGGTGTTGGTGTGGTGAGGGGGGAGAGTGAGGGTGTTGGGTGTAGTGAGGGAGGAGAGTGAGTGTGTTGGGTGTAGTGAGGGGGGAGAGTGAGGGTGTTGGGTGTAGTGAGGGAGGAGAGTGAGTGTGTTGGGTGTAGTGAGGGGGGAGAGTGAGGGTGTTGGGTGTAGTGAGGGGTTGAGTAGGGGGGTTGGGTGTAGTGAGGGGGGAGATTGAGGATGTTGGGTGTAGTGAGGGATGAGAGTGATGATGTTGGGTGTAGTGAGGGAAGAGAGTGAGGGTGTTCAGTGTAGTGAGGGTGTAGAGTGAGGCTGTTGGGTGTAGTGAGGGGGGTGAGTGAGGGTGTTGGGTGTAGTGAGGGGGGAGAGTGAGGCTGTTGGGTGTATTGAGGAGGGAGAGTGAGGGTGTTGGGTGTAGTGAGGGGGGTAAGTGTGGGTGTTGGGTGTAGTGAGTGGGGAGTGTGAGGGTGTTGGGTGTAGTGAGGGGGGAGAGTGAGGCTGTTGGGTGTAGTGAGTGGGGAGTGTGAGGGTGTTGGTTGTAGTGAGGGGGATGAGTGAGGGTGTTGGGTGTAGTGAGGTGGCTGAGTGAGGGTGTTGGGTGTAGTGAGGGGGGAGAGTGATTGTGTTGGGTGTGGTGCTGGGGGAGATTGAGGTTGTTGGGTGTAGTGAGGGGGGTGAGTGAGGGTGTTGGGTGTAGTGAGGGGGGAGAGTGAGGGTTTTGGGTGTTGTGAGGCGGGAGAGTGAGGGTGTTGGGTGTAGTGAGGGGGGAGAGTGATGGTGTTGGGTGTAGTGAGGGGGGAGAGTGAGGGTGTTGGGTGTAGTGAGGGGGGAGAGAGAGGGTGTTGGTTGTAGTGAGGGGGGAGAGTGAGGGTTTTGAGTGTAGTGAGGGGGGAATGTGAGGGTGTTGGGTGTAGTGAGGGGGGAGAGTGAGGGTGTTGGGTGTAGTGAGGGAGGAGAGTGAGGGTGTTGGGTGTAGTGAGGGGGGAGAGTGAGGGTGTTGGGTGTAGTGAGGAGGAGAGTGAGGGTGTTGGGTGTAGTGAGGGGGGAGAGTGAGGGTGTTGGGTGTAGTGAGGGAGGAGAGTGAGGGTGTTGGGTGTAGTGAGGGGGGAGAGTGAGGGTGTTGGGTGTAGTGAGGAGGAGAGTGAGGGTGTTGGGTGTAGTGAGGGGGGAGAGTGAGGGTGTTGGGTGAAGTGAGGGGGGAGAGTGAGGGTGTTGGGTGTAGTGAGGGAGGAGAGTGAGGGTGTTCGGTGTAGTGAGGGAGGAGAGTGAGGGTTTTGGGTGTAGTGAGGGGGGAGAGTGAGGGTGTTTGGTGTAGTGAGGAGGGAGAGTGAGGCTGTTGGGTGTAGTGAGGGGGGAGAGTGAGGGTGTTGGGTTTAGTGAGGGGGGAGAGAGTGAGCGTGTTGAGTGTAGTGAGTGGGAGCTTGAGGGTGTTGGGTGTAGTGAGTGGCGGAGAGTGAGGGTGTTGGGTGTAGTGATGGGGGGAGTGTGAGGGCGTTGGGTGTAGTGAGGGGGGAGAGTGAGGGTGTTGGGTGTAGTGAGGGTGGAGAGTGAGGGTGTTGGGTGTAGTGAGGTTGGGAGAGTGAGGGTGATGTGTGTATTGAGGGGGGAGAGTGAGGGTGTTGGGTGTAGTGAGGGGGGAGAGTGAGGGTGTTGGGTGTAGTGAGGGGGGGAGAGTGAGGGTGTTGGGTGTAGTGAGGAGGGAGAGTGAGGTTGTTGGGTGTAGTGAGGGGGGGAGAGTGAGAGTGTTGGGTGTAGTAAGGGGGGAGAGTGAGGGTGTTGGGTGTAGTGAGAGTGGAGAGTGAGGGTGTTGAGTGTAGTGAGGGGGGAGATTGAGGGTGTTGGGTGTAGTGAGGGGCGATATTGAGGGGGTTGGGTGTAGTAAGGGGGGAGAGTGAGGGTGTTGAGTGTAGTGAGGCCGGGAGTGAGGGTGTTGGGTGTAGTGAGTGGGAGAGTGAGGGTGTTGGGTGTAGTGAGGGGGGAGAGTGAGGGTGTTGGGTTTAGTGAGAGTGGAGAGTGAGGTTGTTGAGTGTAGTGAGGGGGGAGATTGAGGGTGTTGGGTGTAGTGAGGGTGGGAGAGTGAGGTTGTTGGGTGTAGTGAGTGGGAGAGTGAGGGTGTTGGGTGTAGTGAGGGGGGAGATTGAGGGTGTTGTGTGTATTGAGTGGGTAGAGTGAGGGTGTTGGGTGTAGTGAGGGAGGAGACTGATGGTGTTGGGTGTAGTGAGGGGGGAGAGTGAGGTTGTTGGGTGTAGTGAGGGGGAAGAGTGAGGGTGTTGGGTGTAGTGAGGGTGAGAGTGAGTGTGTTGGGTGTAGTGAGGGGAGACATTGAGGGTGTTGGGTGTAGTGAGGGGGGAGAGTGAGGGTGTTGGGTGTAGTGAGGGGGAGAATGAGGGTGTTGGGTGTAGTGAGGGGGGAGAGTGAGGGTGTTGGGTGTAGTGAAGGGGGGAGAGTGATGGTTTTGGGTGTAGTGAGGGGGGGGAAAAGTGAGTGTGTTGGGTGTAGTGAGGGAGGAGAGTGAGGGTTTTGGGTGTAGTGAGGGGGGAGAGTGAGGGTGTTGGGTGTAGTGAGGTGGGAGAGTGAGGGTGTTGGGTGTAGTGAGGGAGGAGAGTGAGGGTGTTGGGTGTAGTGAGGGGGAGTGTGAGGGTGTTGGGTGTAGTGAGGGGGGGAGAGAGTGAGGGTTTTTTGTGTAGTGAGGGGGGGAGAGTGAAGGTGTTGTGTGTAGTGAGGGGGCGAGAGTGAGGGTGTTGGGTGTAGATGGGATGGAGAGTGAGGGTGTTGGGTGTAGTGAGGGGGGGTGAGTGTGGGTGTTGGGTGTAGAGAGGGAGGAGAGTGAGGGTGTTGGGTGTATTGAGGGGGGTGAGTGAGGTTGTTGGGTGTAGTGTGGGGGGGGAGAGTGAGGGTGTTGGGTGTAGTGAGGGTGGGAGAGTGAGGGTTTTGGGTGTAGTGAGGGGAGAGTGAGGGTGTTTTGTGTAGTGAGAGGGGAGAGTGAGGGTGTTGGGTGTAGTGAGGGGGGAGAGTGAGGGTGTTGGGTGTAGTGAGGGGGGGAGAGTGAGGGTGTTGGGTGTAGTGAGGGGGGAGAGTGAGGGTGTTGGGTGTAGTGAGGGGGGAGAGTGAGGGTGTTGGGTGTAGTGAGGGGGGAGAGTGAGGGTGTTGGGTGTTGTGAGGGGGGGAGTGTGAGGGTGTTGGGTGTAGTGAGGGGGGGAGAGTGAGGGTGTTGGGTGTAGTGAGGGGGTAGAATGAGGGTGTTGGGTGTAGTGAGGGGGGAGAGTGAGGGTGTTGGGTGTAGTGAGAGGTTTAATGTGAGGGTGTTGAGTGTAGTGAGAGGGGGAGAGTGAGGGTGTTGGGTGTAGTGAGCGGGGAGAGTGAGGGTGTTGGGTGTAGTGAGGAGGGAGAGTGAGGGTGTTGGGTGTAGTGAGGGGGGTGAGTGAGGGTGTTGGGAGTAGTGACGGGGTGAGTGAGCGTGTTGGGTGTAGTGAGGGGGGGAGAGTGAGGGTGTTGGTTGTAGTGAGGGGGGGAGAGTGAGGGTGTTGGGTGTAGTAAGGGGGGAGAGTGAGGGTGTTGAGTGTAGTGAGGCAGGAGAGTGAGGGTGTTGGGTGTAGTGAGTGGGAGTGTGAGGGTGTTTGGTGTAGTGAGGGGGGAGAGTGAGGGTGTTGAGTGCAGTGAGGGGCGAGATTGAGGGTGTTGGGTGTAGTGAGGGTGGGAGAGTGAGGTTGTTGGGTGTAGTGAGTGGGAGAGTGAGGGTGTTGGCTGTAGTGAGGGGGGAGATTGAGGGTGTTGTGTGTGTTGAGGGGGGGAGAGTGAGTGTGTTGGGTGTAGTGAGGGAGGAGACTGATGGTGTTGGGGGTAGTGAGGGGGGAGAGTGAGGTTGTTGGGTGTAGTGAGGGGGGAGAGTGAGGGTGTTGGGTGTCGTGAGGGGGGAGAGTGAGGGTGTTGGGTGTAGTGAGGGGAGACATTGAGGATGCTGGGTGTAGTGAGGGGGGAGAGTGAGGGTGTTGGGTGTAGTGAGGGGGGAGAATGAGGGTGTTGGGTGTAGTGAGGGTGGGAGCGTGATGGTTTTGGGTCTAGTGAGGGGGGGGAGAGTGAGTGTGTTGGTTGTAGTGAGGTAGAAGATTGAGGGTTTTGGGTGTAGTGAGGGGGGAGAGTGAGGGTGTTGGGTGTAGTGAGGTGGGAGAGTGAGGGTGTTGGGTGTAGTGAGGGGGGAGAGTGAGGGTGCTGGGTGTAGTGAATGGGAGTGTGAGGGTGTTGGGTGTAGTGAGGGGGGGAGAGTGAGGGTTTTTTGTGTAGTGGGGGGGGAGAGTGAAGGTGTTGGGTGTAGTGAGGGGGGGAGAGTGAGGGTGTTGGGTGTAGATGGGATGGAGAGTGAGGGTGTTGGGTGTAGTGAGGGGGGAGAGTGTGGGTGTTGTGTGTAGAGAGGGAGGAGAGTGAGGGTGTTGGGTGTAGTGAGGGGGGTGAGTGAGGTTGTTGGGTGTAGTGAGGGAGGAGAGTGAGGGTGTTGGGTGTAGATGGGAGGGAGAGTGAGGGTGTTGGGTGTAGTGAGGGGGGAGAGTGAGGGTGTTGGGTGTATTGAGGGAGGAGAGTGAGGGTGTTGGGTGTAGTGAGGGGGGGAGAGTGATGTTGTTGTGTGTAGTGAGGGGGGAGAGTGAGGTTGTTGGGTGTAGTGAGGGGTGTGAGTGAGGGTGTTGCGTGTAGTGAGGGTGGGAGAGTGAGGGTTTTGGGTGTAGTGAGGGGGAGAGTGAGGGGTGTTTTGTGTAGTGAGAGGGGAGAGTGAGGGTGTTGGGTGTAGTGAGGGGGGAGAGTGAGGGTGTTGGGTGTAGTGAGGGGGGAGAGTGAGGGTGTTGGGTGTAGTGAGGGGGGAGAGTGAGGGTGTTGGGTGTAGTGAGGGGGGGGAGAGTGAGGGTGTTGGGTGTAGTGAGGGGGGGAGAGTGAGGGTGTTGGGTGTAGTGAGGGGGTAGAATGAGGGTGTTGGGTGTAGTGAGGGGGGAGAGTGAGGGTGTTGGGTGTAGTGAGGGGGAATGTGAGGGTGTTGAGTGTAGTGAGAGGGGGAGAGTGAGGGTGTTGCGTGTAGTGAGCGGGGAGAGTGAGGGTGTTGGGTGTAGTGAGGAGGGAGATTGAGGGTGTTGGGTGTAGTGAGGGGGGTGAGTGAGGGTGTTGGGTATAGTGACGGGGTGAGTGAGCGTGTTGGGTGTAGTGAGGGGCGAGAGTGAGGGTGTTGGGTGTAGTGAGGGGGGAGAGTGAGGTTGTTGGGTGTAGTGAGGGGTGAGAATGAGGGTGTTGGTTGTAGTGAGGGGGGGGGAGTGATGGTGTTGCGTGTAGTGAGGGGGGGAGAGTGAGGGTGTTGGGTGTAGTGAGGGGGGAGAGTGAGGTTGTTGGGTGTAGTGAGGGGGGGAGAGTGAGGGTGTTGGGTGTAGTGAGGGGGGAGAGTGAGGGTGTTGGGTGGATTGAGGGGGGAGATTGAGGGTGTTCGGTGTAGTTAGGGGGTAGAGTGAGGGTGTTGGGTGTAGTGAGGGGGGAGACTGAGTGTGTTGGGTGTATTGAGGGGGGAGATTGAGGGTGTTCTTTGTAGTGAGGGGGTAGAGTGAGGGTGTTGGGTGTAGTGAGGGGGGAGAGTGAGGGTGTTGGGTGTAGTGAGGGGAAAGTGAGTGTGTTCGGTTTAGTTAGGGGAGAGTGAGGGTGTTGGGTGTAGTCAGGGGAGAGTGAGGGTGTTGGGTGTAGTGAGGTGGGAGAGTGAGGGTGTTGGGTGTAGTGAGGGGGAGTGTGAGGGTGTTGGGTGTAGTGAGGGGGGGAGAGTGAGGGTTTTTGGTGTAGTGAGGGGGGGAGAGTGAAGGTGTTGGGTGTAGTGAGGGGGGGAGAGTGAGGGTGTTGGGTGTAGATGGGAGGGAGAGAGAGGGTGTTGGGTGTAGTGAGGGGGGAGAGTGAGGTTGTTGGGAGTAGTGAGGGAGGAGAGTGAGGGTGTTGGGTGTAGTGAGGGGGGAGAGTGAGGTTGTTGGGTGTAGTGAGGGGGGGAGAGTGAGGGTGTTGGGTGTAGATGGGAGGGAGAGTGAGGGTGTTGGGTGTAGTGAGGGGGGAGACTGAGTGTGTTGGGTGTATTGAGGGGGGAGATTGAGTGTGTTGGGTGTATTGAGGGGGGAGATTGAGGGTGTTCTTTGTAGTGAGGGGGTAGAGTGAGGGTGTTGGGTGTAGTGAGGTGGAGAGTAAGGGTGGTGGGTGTAGTGAGGGGGGAGACTGAGTGTGTTGGGTGCATTGAGGGGGGAGATTGAGGGTGTTCTTTGTAGTGAGGGGGTAGAGTGAGGGTGTTGGGTGTAGTGAGGGGGAGAGTGAGGGTGTTGGGTGTAGTGAGGGGTTTGAATGAGGGTGTTGGGTGTAGTGAGGGGGGAGAGTGAGGGTGGTGGGTGTAGTGAGAGGTTTAATGTGAGGGTGTTGAGTGTAGTGAGAGGGGGAGAGTGAGGGTGTTGGGTGTAGTGAGCGGGGAGAGTGAGGGTGTTGGGTGTAGTGAGGAGGGAGAGTGAGGGTGTTGGGTGTAGTGAGGGGGGTGAGTGAGGGTGTTGGGAGTAGTGACGGGGTGAGTGAGCGTGTTGGGTGTAGTGAGGGGGGGAGAGTGAGGGTGTTGGGTGTAGTGAGGGGGGGAGAGTGAGGGTGTTGGGTGTAGTAAGGGGGGAGAGTGAGGGTGTTGAGTGTAGTGAGGCAGGAGAGTGAGGGTGTTGGGTGTAGTGAGTGGGAGAGTGAGGGTGTTGGGTGTAGTGAGGGGGGTGAGTGAGGGTGTTGGGAGTAGTGACGGGGTGAGTGAGCGTGTTGTGTGTAGTGAGGGGGGGAGAGTGAGGGTGTTGGGTGTAGTGAGGGGGGGAGAGTGAGGGTGTTGGGTGTAGTAAGGGGGGAGAGTGAGGGTGTTGAGTGTAGTGAGGCAGGAGAGTGAGGGTGTTGGGTGTAGTGAGTGGGAGAGTGAGGGTGTTGGGTGTAGTGAGGGGGGAGAGTGAGTGTGTTGGGTGTAGTGAGAGTGGAGAGTGAGGGTGTTGAGTGCAGTGAGGGGGGAGATTGAGGGTGTTGGGTGTAGTGAGGGTGGGAGAGTGAGGTTGTTGGGTGTAGTGAGTGGGAGAGTGAGGGTGTTGGCTGTAGTGAGGGGGGAGATTGAGGGTGTTGTGTGTATTGAGGGGGGGAGAGTGAGGGTGTTGGGTGTAGTGAGGGAGGAGACTGATGGTGTTGGGTGTAGTGAGGGGGGAGAGTGAGGTTGTTGGGTGTAGTGAGGGGGGAGAGTGAGGGTGTTGGGTGTCGTGAGGGGGGAGAGTGAGGGTGTTGGGTGTAGTGAGGGGAGACATTGAGGATGCTGGGTGTAGTGAGGGGGTAGAGTGAGGGTGTTGGGTGTAGTGAGGATGGAGAATGAGGGTGTTGGGTGTAGTGAGGGGGGGAGCGTGATGGTTTTGGGTCTAGTGAGGGGGGGGAGAGTGAGTGTGTTGGTTGTAGTGAGGGAGGAGAGTGAGGGTTTTGGGTGTAGTGAGGGGGGAGAGTGAGGGTGTTGGGTGTAGTGAGGTGGGAGAGTGAGGGTGTTGGGTGTAGTGAGGGGGGAGAGTGAGGGTGTTGGGTGTAGTGAGGTGGGAGAGTGTGGGTGTTGGGTGTAGAGAGGGAGGAGAGTGAGGGTGTTGGGTGTAGTGAGGGGGGTGAGTGAGGTTGTTGGGTGTAGTGAGGGGGGGAGAGTGAGGGTGCTGGGTGTAGATGGGAGGGAGAGTGAGGGTGTTGGGTGTAGTGAGGGGGGAGAGTGAGGGTGTTGGGTGTATTGAGGGAGGAGAGTGAGGGTGTTGGGTGTAGTGAGGGGGGGAGAGTGAGGTTGTTGGGTGTAGTGAGGGGGGAGAGTCAGGTTGTTGGGTGTAGTGAGGGGTGTGAGTGAGGGTGTTGCGTGTAGTGAGGGTGGGAGAGTGAGGGTTTTGGGTGTAGTGAGGGGGAGAGTGAGGGGTGTTTTGTGTAGTGAGAGGGGAGAGTGAGGGTGTTGGGTGTAGTGAGGGGGGAGAGTGAGGGTGTTGGGTGTAGTGAGGGGGGAGAGTGAGGGTGTTGGGTGTAGTGAGGGGGGAGAGTGAGGGTGTTGGGTGTAGTGAGGGGGGAGAGTGAGGGTGTTGGGTGTAGTGAGGGGGGGAGAGTGAGGGTGTTGGGTGTAGTGAGGGGTAGAATGAGGGTGTTGGGTGTAGTGAGGGGGGAGAGTGAGGGTGTTGGGTGTAGTGAGAGGGGGAATGTGAGGGTGTTGAGTGTAGTGAGAGGGGGGAGAGTGAGGGTGTTGGGTGTAGTGAGCGGGGAGAGTGAGGGTGTTGGGTGTAGTGAGGAGGGAGAGTGAGGGTGTTGGGTGTAGTGAGGGGGGTGAGTGAGGGTGTTGGTTGTAGTGACGTGGTGAGTGAGCGTGTTGGGTGTAGTGAGGGGCGAGAGAGAGGGTGTTGGGTGTAGTGAGGGGGGGAGAGTGAGGTTGTTGGGTGTAGTGAGGGGTGAGAATGAGGGTGTTGGGTGTATTGAGGGGGGGAGTGAGGGTGTTGGGTGTAGTGAGGGGGGGGGAGAGTGAGGGTGTTGGGTGTAGTGAGGGGGGAGAGTGAGGTTGTTGGGTGTTTTGAGGGGGGGGAGAGTGAGGGTGTTGGGTGTAGTGAGGGGGGAGAGTGAGGGTGTTGGGTGGATTGAGGTGGGAGATTGAGGGTGTTCGGTGTAGTTAGGGGGTAGAGTGAGGGTGTTGGGTGTAGTGAGGGGGGAGACTGAGTGTGTTGGGTGTATTGAGGGGGAGATTGAGGGTGTTCTTTGTAGTGAGGGGGTAGAGTGAGGGTGTTGGGTGTAGTGAGCGGGAGAGTGAGGGTGTTGGGTGTAGTGAGGGGAGAGTGAGTGTGTTCGGTTTAGTTAGGGGAGAGTTAGGGTGTTGGGTGTAGTCAGGGGAGAGTGAGGGTGTTGGGTGTAGTGAGGTGGGAGAGTGAGGGTGTTGGGTGTAGTGAGGGGGGTGAGTGAGGGTGTTGGGTGTAGTGAGGGGGAGTGTGAGGGTGTTGGGTGTAGTGAGGGGGGGAGAGTGAGGGTTTTTGGTGTAGTGAGGGGGGAGAGTGAAGGTGTTGGGTGTAGTGAGGGGGGGAGAGTGAGGGTGTTGGGTGTAGATGGGAGGGAGAGAGAGGGTGTTGGGTGTAGTGAGGGGGGAGAGAGTGAGGTTGTTGGGAGTAGTGAGGGAGGAGAGTGAGGGTGTTGGGTGTAGTGAGGGGGAGAGTGAGGTTGTTGGGTGTAGTGAGGGGGGGAGAGTGAGGGTGTTGGGTGTAGATGGGAGGGAGAGTGAGGGTGTTGGGTGTAGTGAGGGGGGAGACTGAGTGTCTTGGGTGTATTGAGAGGGGAGATTGAGTGTGTTGGGTGTATTGAGGGGGGAGATTGAGGGTGTTCTTTGTAGTGAGGGGGTAGAGTGAGGGTGTTGGGTGTAGTGAGGGGGAGAGTAAGGGTGTTGGGTGTAGTGAGGGGGGAGACTGAGTGTGTTGGGTGTATTGAGGGGGGAGATTGAGGGTGTTCTTTGTAGTGAGGGGGTAGAGTGAGGGTGTTGGGTGTAGTGAGGGGGAGAGTGAGGGTGTTGGGTGTAGTGAGGGGGGGAGAGTGAGGGTGTTGGGTGTAGTGAGGGGGGAGAGTGAGGGTGTTGGGTGTAGTGAGGGGAGAGTGAGGGTGTTCGGTGTAGTGGGGGGAGAGTGAGGGTGTTGGGTGTAGTCAGGGCAGAGTGAGGGTGCTGGGTGTACTGAGGTGGGAGAGTGAGGGTTTTGGGTGTAGTGAGGGGGGAGAGTGAGGGTGTTGGGTGTAGTGAGGGGGGGGAGTGAGGGTGTTGGGTGTAGTGAGGGGGGAGAGTGAGGGTGTTGGGTGTAGTGAGTGGGGAGAGTGAGGGTGTTTGGTGTAGTGAGGGTGGAGAGTGAGGGTGTTGGGTGTAGTGAGGGGGGGAGAGTGAGGGTGTTGGGTGTAGTGAGGGAGGAGAGTGAGGGTGTTGGGTGTAGTGAGGGGGGTGAGTGAGGTTGTTGGGTGTAGTGAGGGGGGGAGAGTGAGGGTGCTGGGTGTAGATGGGAGGGAGAGTGAGGGTGTTGGGTGTAGTGAGGGGGGTGAGTGAGGTTGTTGGGTGTAGTGAGGGGGGGAGAGTGAGGGTGCTGGGTGTAGATGGGAGGGAGAGTGAGGGTGTTGGGTGTAGTGAGGGGGGAGAGTGAGGGTGTTGGGTGTAGTGAGGGAGGAGACTGATGGTGTTGGGTGTAGTGAGGGGGGAGAGTGAGGTTGTTGGGTGTAGTGAGGGGGGGAGAGTCAGGTTGTTGGGTGTAGTGAGGGGTGTGAGTGAGGGTGTTGCGTGTAGTGAGGGTGGGAGAGTGAGGGTTTTGGGTGTAGTGAGGGGGAGAGTGAGGGGTGTTTTGTGTAGTGAGAGGGGAGAGTGAGGGTGTTGGGTGTAGTGAGGGGGGAGAGTGAGGGTGTTGGGTGTAGTGAGGGGGGGAGAGTGAGGGTGTTGGGTGTAGTGAGGGGGGAGAGTGAGGGTGTTGGGTGTAGTGAGGGGGGAGAGTGAGGGTGTTGGGTGTAGTGAGGGGGGGAGAGTGAGGGTGTTGGGTATAGTGAGGGGGTAGAATGAGGGTGTTGGGTGTAGTGAGGGGGGAGAGTGAGGGTGTTGGGTGTAGTGAGAGGGGGAATGTGAGGGTGTTGAGTGTAGTGAGAGGGGGAGAGTGAGGGTGTTGGGTGTAGTGAGCGGGGAGAGTGAGGGTGTTGGGTGTAGTGAGGAGGGAGAGTGAGGGTGTTGGGTGTAGTGAGGGGGGTGAGTGAGGGTGTTGGTTGTAGTGACGTGGTGAGTGAGCGTGTTGGGTGTAGTGAGGGGCGAGAGTGAGGGTGTTGGGTGTAGTGAGGGGGGAGAGTGAGGTTGTTGGGTGTAGTGAGGGGTGAGAATGAGGGTGTTGGGTGTATTGAGGGGGGGGAGTGAGGGTGTTGGGTGTAGTGAGGGGGGGAGAGTGAGGGTGTTGGGTGTAGTGAGGGGGGAGAGTGAGGTTGTTGGGTGTTTTGAGGGGGGGAGAGTGAGGGTGTTGGGTGTAGTGAGGGGGGAGAGTGAGGGTGTTGGGTGGATTGAGGTGGGAGATTGAGGGTGTTCGGTGTAGTTAGGGGGTAGAGTGAGGGTGTTGGGTGTAGTGAGGGGGGAGACTGAGTGTGTTGGGTGTATTGAGGGGGGAGATTGAGGGTGTTCTTTGTAGTGAGGGGGTAGAGTGAGGGTGTTGGGTGTAGTGAGCGGGAGAGTGAGGGTGTTGGGTGTAGTGAGGGGAGAGTGAGTGTGTTCGGTTTAGTTAGGGGAGAGTTAGGGTGTTGGGTGTAGTCAGGGGAGAGTGAGGGTGTTGGGTGTAGTGGGTGGGAGAGTGAGGGTGTTGGGTGTAGTGAGGGGGGTGAGTGAGGGTGTTGGGTGTAGTGAGGGGGAGTGTGAGGGTGTTGGGTGTAGTGAGGGGGGGAGAGTGAGGGTTTTTGGTGTAGTGAGGGGGGAGAGTGAAGGTGTTGGGTGTAGTGAGGGGGGGAGAGTGAGGGTGTTGGGTGTAGATGGGAGGGAGAGAGAGGGTGTTGGGTGTAGTGAGGGGGGAGAGTGAGGTTGTTGGGAGTAGTGAGGGAGGAGAGTGAGGGTGTTGGGTGTAGTGAGGGGGGAGAGTGAGGTTGTTGGGTGTAGTGAGGGGGGGAGAGTGAGGGTGTTGGGTGTAGATGGGAGGGAGAGTGAGGGTGTTGGGTGTAGTGAGGGGGAGACTGAGTGTCTTGGGTGTATTGAGAGGGGAGATTGAGTGTGTTGGGTGTATTGAGGGGGGAGATTGAGGGTGTTCTTTGTAGTGAGGGGGTAGAGTGAGGGTGTTGGGTGTAGTGAGGAGGAGAGTAAGGGTGTTGGGTGTAGTGAGGGGGGAGACTGAGTGTGTTGGGTGTATTGAGGGGGGAGATTGAGGGTGTTCTTTGTAGTGAGGGGGTAGAGTGAGGGTGTTGGGTGTAGTGAGGGGGAGAGTGAGGGTGTTGGGTGTAGTGAGGGGGGGAGAGTGAGGGTGTTGGGTGTAGTGAGGGGGGAGAGTGAGGGTGTTGGGTGTAGTGAGGGGAGAGTGAGGGTGTTCGGTGTAGTGGGGGGAGAGTGAGGGTGTTGGGTGTAGTCAGGGGAGAGTGAGGGTGCTGGGTGTACTGAGGTGGGAGAGTGAGGGTTTTGGGTGTAGTGAGGGGGGAGAGTGAGGGTGTTGGGTGTAGTGAGTGGGAGAGTGAGGGTGTTGGGTGTAGTGAGGGGGAGAGTGAGGGTGTTGGGTGTAGTGAGTGGGGAGAGTGAGGGTGTTTGGTGTAGTGAGGGTGGAGAGTGAGGGTGTTGGGTGTAGTGAGGGGGGGAGAGTGAGGGTGTTGGGTGTAGTGAGGGGGGGAGAGTGAGGGTTTTTGGTGTAGTGAGGGGGGGAGAGTGAAGGTGTTGGGTGTAGTGAGGGGGGAGAGTGAGGGTGTTGGGTGTAGATGGGAGGGAGAGTGAGGGTGTTGGGTGTAGTGAGGGGGAGAGTGAGGGTGTTGGGTGTAGGGAGAGGGGAGAGTGAGGGTGTTGGGTGTAGTGAGGGGGGAGAGTGAGGGTGTTGGGTGTAGTGAGGGGGAGTGTGAGGGTGTTGGGTGTAGTGAGGGGGGGAGAGTGAGGGTTTTTGGTGTAGTGAGGGGGGAGAGTGAAGGTGTTGGGTGTAGTGAGGGGGGGAGAGTGAGGGTGTTGGGTGTAGATGGGAGGGAGAGAGAGGGTGTTGGGTGTAGTGAGGGGGGAGAGTGAGGTTGTTGGGAGTAGTGAGGGAGGAGAGTGAGGGTGTTGGGTGTAGTGAGGGGGGAGAGTGAGGTTGTTGGGTGTAGTGAGGGGGGGAGAGTGAGGGTGTTGGGTGTAGATGGGAGGGAGAGTGAGGGTGTTGGGTGTAGTGAGGGGGGAGACTGAGTGTCTTGGGTGTATTGAGAGGGGAGATTGAGTGTGTTGGGTGTATTGAGGGGGGAGATTGAGGGTGTTCTTTGTAGTGAGGGGGTAGAGTGAGGGTGTTGGGTGTAGTGAGGGGGAGAGTAAGGGTGTTGGGTGTAGTGAGGGGGGAGACTGAGTGTGTTGGGTGTATTGAGGGGGGAGATTGAGGGTGTTCTTTGTAGTGAGGGGGTAGAGTGAGGGTGTTGGGTGTAGTGAGGGGGGAGAGTGAGGGTGTTGGGTGTAGTGAGGGGGGGAGAGTGAGGGTGTTGGGTGTAGTGAGGGGGGAGAGTGAGGGTGTTGGGTGTAGTGAGGGGAGAGTGAGGGTGTTCGGTGTAGTGGGGGGAGAGTGAGGGTGTTGGGTGTAGTCAGGGGAGAGTGAGGGTGCTGGGTGTACTGAGGTGGGAGAGTGAGGGTTTTGGGTGTAGTGAGGGGGGAGAGTGAGGGTGTTGGGTGTAGTGAGGGGGGGGAGTGAGGGTGTTGGGTGTAGTGAGGGGGAGAGTGAGGGTGTTGGGTGTAGTGAGGGGGGGAGAGTGAGGGTGTTGGGTGTAGTGGGGTGGTAGAGTGTGGGTGTTGGGTCTAGTGCGGGGGGAGAGTGAGGGTGTTGGGTGTAGTGAGAGGGGGAATGTGAGGGTGTTGTGTGTAGTGAGAGGGGGAGATTGAGGGTGTTGGGTGTAGTGAGGAGGGAGAGTGAGTGTGTTTGGTGTAGTGAGGGAGTAGAGTGAGGGTGTTGGGTGTAGTGAGGGGGGGAGAGTGAGGGTGTTGGGTGTAGTGAGGGGGGGAGAGTGAGGGTTTTTGGTGTAGTGAGGGGGGAGAGTGAAGGTGTTGGGTGTAGTGAGGGGGGGAGAGTGAGGGTGTTGGGTGTAGATGGGAGGGAGAGTGAGGGTGTTGGGTGTAGTGAGGGGGAGAGTGAGGGTGTTGGGTGTAGTGAGAGGGGAGAGTGAGGGTGTTGGGTGTAGTGAGGGGGGAGAGTGAGGGTGTTGGGTTTAGTGAGGGGGGAGAGTGAGGGTGTTGGGTGTAGTGAGGGGGGAGAGTGAGGGTGTTGGGTGTAGTGAGGGGGAGAGTGAGGGTGTTGGGTGTAGTGAGGGGGGGCGAGTGAGGGTGTTGGGTGTAGTGGGGTGGTAGAGTGAGGGTGTTGGGTCTAGTGAGGGGGGAGAGTGAGGGTGTTGGGTGTAGTGAGAGGGGGAATGTGAGGGTGTTGTGTGTAGTGAGAGGGGGAGAGTGAGGGTGTAGGGTGTAGTGAGGAGGGAGAGTGAGGGTGTTGGGTGTAGTGAGGGGGGTGAGTGAGGGAGTTCGTTGTAGTGAGGTGGTGAGTGAGCGTGTTGGGTGTAGTGAGGGGCGAGAGTGAGGGTGTTGGGTGTAGTGAGGGGGGAGAGTGAGGTTGTTGGGTGTTGTGAGGGGTGAGAATGAGGGTGTTGGGTGTAGTGAGGGGGGGATAGTGAGGGTGTTGGGTGTAGTGAGGGGGGGAGAGTGAGGGTGTTGGGTGTAGTGAGGGGGGAGAGTGAGGGTGTTGGTTGTAGTGAGGGGTGGAGAGTGAGGGTGTTGGGTGTAGTGAGGGGGGAGAGTGAGGGTGTTGGGTATATTGAGGGGGGAGATTGAGGGTGTTCGGTGTAGTGAGGGGGTAGAGTGAGGGTGTTGGGTGTAGTGAGGGGGAGACTGAGTGTATTGGGTGTATTGAGGGGGGAGATTGAGGGTTTTCTTTGTAGTGAGGGGGTATAGTGAGGGTGTTGGGTGTAGTGAGGGGGGAGGATGAGGGTGTTGGGTGTAGTGTGGGGGGGGAGAGTGAGGGTGTTGGGTGTAGTGAGGGGTTAGAGTGAGGGTGTTGGGTGTAGTGAGGGGGGAGAGTGAGGGTGTTAAGTGTAGTGAGGGGGGGAGAGTGAGGGTTTTTGGTGTAGTGAGGGGGGGAGAGTGAAGGTGTTGGGTGTAGTGAGGGGGGGAGAGTGAGGATGTTGGGTGTGGATGGGAGGGAGTGTGAGGGTGTTGGGTGTAGTGAGGGAGGAGAGTGAGGGTGTTGGTGTAGTGAGGGGGGAGAGTGAGGTTGTTGGGTGTAGTGAGGGGGGGAGAGTGAGGGTGTTGGGTGTAGATGGGAGGGAGAGTGAGGGTGTTGGGTGTATTGAGGGAGGAGAGTGAGGGTGTTGGGTGTAGTGAGGGCGGGAGTGTGAGTGTGTTGGGTGTAGTGAGGGGTGAGAGTAATGTTGTTGGGTGTAGTGAGGGGGGTGAGTGAGGGTGTTGGGTGTAGTGAGGGTGGGAGAGTGAGGGTGTTGGGTGTAATGAGGGGGAGAGTGTGGGTGTTGGGTGTAGTGAGGGAGGAGAGTGAGGTTGTTGGGTGTAGTGAGGGGGGGAGAGTGAGGTTGTTGGGTGTAGTGAGGGGGGGAGAGTGAGGGTGTTGGGTGTAGATGGGAGGGAGAGTGAGGGTGTTGGGTGTATTGAGGGAGGAGAGTGAGGGTGTTGGGTGTAGTGAGGGCGGGAGTGTGAGTGTGTTGGGTGTAGTGAGAGGGGGAATGTGAGGGTGTTGATTGTATTGAGAGGGGGAGAGTGAGGGTGTTGGGTGTAGTGAGGGGGGTGAGTGAGGGTGTTGGGTGTAGTGAGGGGGGAGAGTGAGGGTGTTGGGTGTAGTGAGGAGGGAGAGTGAGGGTGTTGGGTATAGTTAGGGGGGTGAGTGAGGGTGTTGGGTGTAGTGAGGGGGGTGAGTGAGCGTGTTGGTTGTAGTGAGGGGGGGAGAGTAAGGGTGTTGGGTGTAGTGAGGAGGGAGAGTGAGGGTGTTGGGTGTAGTGAGGGTGGGAGAGTTAGGGTGTTGTGTTTAGTGAGGGGGGAGAGTGAGGGTGTTGGGTGTAGTGAGGGGGGGAGAGTGAGGGTGTTGGGTGTAGTGAGGGGGGGAGAGTTAGGGTGTTGGGTGTAGTGAGGGGGGAGAGTGAGGGTGTTGGGTGTAGTGAGGGGGGGAGAGTGAGGGTGTTGGGTGTAGTGAGGGGGGAGAGTGAGGCTATTGGGTGTATTGAGGGGGGAGATTGAGGGTGTTCGGTGTAGTGAGGGGGTAGAGTGAGGGTGTTGGGTGTAGTGAGGGGGGAGACTGAATGTGTTGGGTGTATTGAGGGGGGAGATTGAGGGTGTTCTTTGTAGTGAGGGGGTAGAGTGAGGGTGTTGGGTGTAGTGAGGGGGGGAGAGTGAGGGTGTTGGGTGTAGTGAGGGGGGGAGAGTGAGGGTGTTGGGTGTAGTGAGGGGGGAGAGTGAGGGTGTTGGGTGTAGTGAGGGGGGAGAATGACGGTGTTGGGTGTAGTGAGGGGGGGAGAGTGAGGGTGTTGGGTGTAGTGAGGGGGGAGAGTGAGGGTGTTGGGTGTAGTGAGGGGGGGAGAGTGAGGGTGTTGGGTGTAGTGAGGGGGGGAGAGTGAGGGTGTTGGGTGTAGTGAGCGGGGGAGAGTGAGGGTGTTGGGTGTAGTGAGGGTGAGAGTGAGGGTGTTGGGTGTAGTGAGGGTGGAGAGTGAGGGTGTTGGGTGTAGTGAGGGGGGTGAGTGAGGGTGTTGGGTGTAGTGAGGGGGGTGAGTGTGCGTGTTGGGTGTAGTGAGAGGGGGAATGTGAGGGTGTTGGGTGTAGTGAGGGGGGTGAGTTAGGGTGTTGGGTGGAGTGAGGGGGGGAGAGTGAGGGTGTTGGGTGGAGTGAGGGGGGTAGTTGCTGTTCACGTTAGCAGCTGCTTTATGTTTGAGTTGACCGGACCTCCGGAGCTGAGGGCCGGTCGTGTGGACTGAGAGAATCTCCAGCATCCGATCACAGCCGAACAGCTCAGGGACTGGCCGGTGGCTGGTGGCCGGTTTGCTTATTCCTCCCTCAGGGCTGAAGGTCTCAGTCAGTTATGGTTTAGTGTCTGTTTGTAAAGCTTGTTGGTGATTATATGGTTTATTAATTACAATTTATTTCAGGGAATGGGATTAAAATCAAATAATATTAAATTCATTAACGCATGATAAAGATGTCAGGACAGGCGACAGGTCCAGACTACAGCTCCTGGGTAACATCGTCATCCAGGACAAATAAGTGTTTACGCCTCGAGAGACGGCGGCTGAGAGTCATTGAGGGGGAGGGTGATCTGCAGACACTATGATGCATCAGGGAGGGTGGGAGATGTTACCTGGGTGCTCTCCAGCAGGAGGCGATCACACCAATTAAGGGTAGCGTCTCCCGATTTGGTCAGTGGACAGGGACAGGAGGCTGTGACTGTGAGTGAGGCAGGTAAGTGGGGGGGTGGGGGGCGTGGGGGGGGCGCGGTGCTAGAAGACAGGAGTGTGGACCTCAATAGATAAAAACAAAAAAACTGCGGATGCTGGAAATCCAAAACAAAAACAGAATTACCTGGAAAAACTCAGCAGGTCTGGCAGCATCGGCGGAGAAGAAAAGAGTTGACGTTTCGAGTCCTCATGACCCTTCGACAGAACTTGAGTTCGAGTCCAGGAAAGAGCTGAAATATAAGCTGGTTTAAGGTGTGTGTGTGGGGGGCGGAGAGATAGAGAGACAGAGAGGTGGAGGGGGTTGGTGTGGTTGTAGCGACAAACAAGCAGTGATAGAAGCAGAATATCAAAAGATGTCAACAACAATAGTACAATAGAACACATAGGTGTTAAAGTTAAAGTTGGTGATATTATCTAAACGAATGTGCTAATTAAGAATGGATGGTAGGGCACTCAAGGTATAGCTCTAGTGGGTTTTTTTTTATTTTATATAATGGAAATAGGTGGGAAAAGGAAAATCTTTATAATTTATTGGGAAAAAAAAAGAAGGGGGAAACAGAAAGGGGGTGGGGATGGGGGAGGGGACTCACGACCTAAAGTTGTTGAATTCAATATTCAGTCCGGAAGGCTGTAAAGTCCCTAGTCGGAAGATGAGGTGTTGTTCCTCCAGTTTGCGTTGGGCTTCACTGGAACAATGCAGCAAGCCAAGGACAGACATGTGGGCAAGAGAGCAGGGTGGAGTGTTAAAATGGCAAGCGACAGGGAGGTTTGGGTCATTCTTGCGGACAGACCGCAGGTGTTCTGCAAAGCGGTCGCCCAGTTTACGTTTGGTCTCTCCAATGTAGAGGAGACCACATTGTCTGTCTCTTTATGGGGTATGTGGAACATTCCTTGTTGCAGTCCTACTCCGGCCCCCTTCCACAACTCTTTCTCCGGTACATCGATGATTATTTCGGTGCTGCTTCATGCTCTCGTCAGGACTTGGAAAAACTTATTAATTTTGCTTCCAATCTCCACCCCTCCATCATTTTCACGTGGTCCATCTCTGACACTTCCCTTCCCTTCCTTGACCTCTCTGTCTCAATCTCTGGTGATAGACTGTCCACCAATATCCATTACTAACCCACCGACACCCACAGCTATCTCGACTACAGCTCCTCACACCCCACTTCCTGTAAGGACTCCATCCCATTCTCTCAGTTCCTTCGCTTCCGTCGCATCTGTTCCGATGATGCTACATTCAAAAACAGTTCCTCTGACATGTCCTCCTTCTTCCTTAACCGAGGTTTTCCACCCACGGTCGTTGACAGGGCCCTCAACCGTGTCCGGCCCATCTCCCGCGCATCCGCCCTCACTCCTTCTCCTCCCTCCCAGAAACATGATAGGGTCCCCCTTGTCCTCACTTATCACCCCCACCAGCCTCCGCATTCAAAGGATCATCCTCCGCCATTTCCGCCAACTCCAGCATGATGCCACTACCAAACACATCTTCCCTTCACCCCCCTTATCGGCATTCCGTAGGGATCGCTCCCTCCGGGACACCCTGGTCCACTCCTCCATCACCCCCTACTCCTCAACCCCCTCCTATGGCACAACCCCTTGCCCACGCAAAAGATGCAACACCTGCCCCTTCACTTCCTCTCTCCTCACCGTCCAAGGACCCAAACACTCCTTTCAAGTGAAGCAGCATTTCACTTGCATTTCCCCCAACTTAGTCTACTGCATTCGTTGCTCCCAATGTGGTCTCCTCTACATTGGAGAGACCAAACGTAAACTGGGCGACCGCTTTGCAGAACACCTGCGGTCTGTCCGCAAGAATGACCCAAACCTCCCTGTCGCTTGCCATTTTAACACTCCACCCTGCTCTCTTGCCCACATGTCTGTCCTTGGCTTGCTGCATTGTTCCAGTGAAGCCCAACGCAAACTGGAGGAACAACACCTCATCTTCCGACTAGGGACTTTACAGCCTTCCGGACTGAATATTGAATTCAACAACTTTAGGTCGTGAGTCCCCTCCCCCATCCCCACCCCCTTTCTGTTTCCCCCTTCTTTTTTTTTCCCAATAAATTATAAAGATTTTCCTTTTCCCACCTATTTCCATTATATAAAATAAAAAAAAAACCCACTAGAGCTATACCTTGAGTGCCCTACCATCCATTCTTAATTAGCACATTCGTTTAGATAATATCACCAACTTTAACTTTAACACCTATGTGTTCTATTGTACTATTGTTGTTGACATCTTTTGATGATCTGCTTCTATCACTGCTTGTTTGTCGCTACAACCACACCAACCCCCTCCACCTCTCTGTCTCTCTATCTCTCCGCCCCCCACACACACACCTTAAACCAGCTTATATTTCAGCTCTTTCCTGGACTCGAACTCAAGTTCTGTCGAAGGGTCATGAGGACTCGAAACGTCAACTCTTTTCTTCTCCGCCGATGCTGCCAGACCTGCTGAGTTTTTCCAGGTAATTCTGTTTTTGTTTAGGAGTGTGGACCTCGATCGTTGTCCAATGGGCCTGAGGTTCTCTCAGCTTGTCTGGGGGCTACAGGGTGAATGAATAAACTGACCGCGGGACAGGAAGGCATTCAAGTGAGGGGGGAGCAAACAGGAACGTGGTGGTAGTCGGGGACGGTATAGTGAGGAGGATTGAGACTGTTCTCTGCAGCTAACAGCGAGAGGCAGCTGTGTTGTCTGCCTGGTGGCAGGGTTCGGGACATCTGTCCACAGCTGGAGAGGCACCTACAGTGGGAGGAGGAAGCTCCAGTTGCCGTGGTCCAGGTTGGTACCAGTGACCCAGACAGGGTGAGGAAAGAGACCCTGGCAGAGAGAGAGAGAGAGAGAGAGAATGAGGAGCTAGGCACTAAGGTAATAAGCAGAGTCTCAAAGGCCTTAATCTCTGGGAGAGAGCAAGGTTCGGACTAAAGGGCAGGGGAGACCTTGGAGCCCATCAGCAGACCAAGGCCAACAGAGAACGGGCGAGCAGGTTTAATCCATCGGCCCTCACGCAAATATCCCAGAAATAACGGCCGGTCCGGAGTGAGCGGGAGGGAGGGAGGAACTTAACGCAATTCCAATCATCAGGGGGGAAAGGAGCTGGGACAAATATTACCAAGCAGAGGGGAGCTAAATATTTACCTGTCCCTCATTTCACAGGGTGTGGGTGTCGCTGGCCGGGCCCAGCATTTATTGCCCATCCCTAACTGCCCCTTCAGGAGGTGGGGGTGAGCTGCTTTCTTGAGCCGCTGCAGTCCCTGTGGTGTAGGTACCCCCATGGCGCTGTTAGGGAGGGAGTTCCAGGATTTTGTCCCGTGTGGTGTAGGTACCCCCATGGCGCTGTTAGTGAGGGAGTTCCAGGATTTTGTCCCCGTGTGGTGTAGGTACACCCACAGCGCTGTTAGGGCGGGAGTTCCAGGATTTTGTCCGTGTGGTGTAGGTACACCCACAGCGCTTTTGGGGAGGGACTTCCAGGATTTTGTCCCCGTGTGGTGTATTTACACCCACAGCGCTGTTAGGGAGGGAGTTCCAGGATTTTGTCCTGTGTGGTGTAGGTACACCCACGGCGCTGTTAGGGAGGGAGTTCCAGGATTTTGTCCGTTTAGTGTAGTTAAACCCACGGCGCTGTTAGGGTGGGAGTTCCAGGATTTTGTCCGTGTGGTGTAGGTACACCCACAGTGCTGTTAGGGTGGGAGTTCCAGGATTTTGTCCCTGTGGTGTAGGTACACCCACCGTGCTGTTAGGGAGGGAGTTCCAGGATTTTGACCCAGTGACAGTGAAGGGACAGCCGATATATTTCCAAGTCAGGATGGTGAGAGACTTGGAGGGGAACTTCCAGGTGGTGGGTGTTCCCCATGTGTCTGCTGCCCTTGTCCTTCTAGATGGTAGTGGTCGTGGGTTTGGAAGGTGCTGCCTATGGAAGATGGCAGATGGAATATAACCTGAATCAATGCGGAATCATTCACTTTGGTGGAGAAATAAAGGCAGACTCTTTCTTAAAAGGTGTGAGTTTGGGAAGTGCGGTTGTGCAAAGGGACCAGGTTGTCCTTGTCCATGAGTCACTGAAAGCTAACCGGTCAGTGCCGCAAGCGACTGGGAAGGTGACTGCTCTGTTGGGATTTGAGTACAGGAGTGAAGATGTCTTGCTGCATTTGTATAGAGCCTTGGTGAGACCACACCTGGAGTGTTGTACACAGTCTTGTTCTCCTCATCTAGGGGAGATATATTTGTGATTGAAGGAGAGCAGCGACACTTCACCAGACTGAACCCTGGGATGGTGGGATTGTCTTATGTGGAGAGATTGAGGAGACTGGGTCCTGTGGTCTCCAGAGTTTCGGAGAGTGAGAGGCGACCTCATTAAAAGCTACAAGGTCCTTCCAGGTTGTGAGAGGGTGGGTGTGGATAGGAGGAGGAGGGGAGGGGGGTGGGGGGTTCTGGAACCAGGGGATACAATCCCACTCTCTGTCTCTCTCTGTCTCTCTCTGTCTCTGTCTCTCTCTGTCTCTGTCTCTCTGTCTCTGTCTCTCTGTCTCTCTGTCTCTGTCTCTCTGTCTCTCTCTGTCTCTCTCTCTCTGTCTCTGTCTCTCTCTCTGTCCCTGTCTGTCTCTGTCTCTCTCTCTCTCTGTCTCTGTCTCTCTCTCTGTCCCTGTCTGTCTCTGTCTCTCTCTCTCTGTGCCTCTCTCTCTCTGTCTCTCTGTCTCTGTCTCTCTGTCTCTGTCTCTCTCTCTCTCTCTGTCTCTGTCTCTCTCTTTGTCTCTGTCTGTCTCTGTCTCTCTCTCTCTGTGCCTCTCTCTCTCTGTCTCTGTCTCTCTGACTCTCTCTCTCTGTCTCCCTCTCTGTCTCTCTCAGTGTTTCTCTCTCTCTCTCTGTCTCTCTCTTCTTGTGTGTCTCTCTCTGTCTCTGTCTCTCTCTCTCTGTGCCTCTCTCTCTCTGTGTCTCTGCCTCTCTCTGTGTCTCTCTCTCTGTCTCTGTCTCTCTCTCTGTCTCTCTCTGTCTCTCTCTCTCTCTCTGTCTCTGTCTCTCTCTCTGTCTCTGTCTCCCTCTCTGTCTCTCTCAATGTTTCTCTCTCCCTGTGTGACTCTCTCTCCCTGTGTGTCTCTCTCTCCCTGTGTGTGTGTCTCTGTTTCTGATGTTTATATATTTCCAGACTGAACCAGGGACAATTGTTCCCCTCTCTCTCTCTCTGACACACACTCTGCTTACTTGACAAAAACTCTTGCCTTTGTTTACAAAGCTTTCATTGTGTTCATCAGAAAATGAGTCTCTTTGTGAATCTGTGCAGAGAAGGAACAGAGAAATCACAGGCGTGGCACAGGGAGAGAGAGAGAGAGACAGAGGGAGAGAGGTAGAGAGAGAGAGAGAGACAGAGGGAGGCAGAGAGAGAGAGGGAGATAGGCAGAGAGAGAGAAACAGAGAGAGAGAGGCAGAGAGAGAGACAGAGAGATGCAGAGAGAGAGAGAGAGGGAGGCAGAGAGAGAGAGAGAGACAGTGGGAGGCAGAGAGAGAAACAGAGAGAGAGAGAGACAGAGAGAGAGAGGCAGAAAGAGAGAGACCGAGAGAGAGAGACAAAGAGAGACAGACAGATAAAGAGAGAGACACACAGAGAGACACAGAGAGAGCGAGAGACACAGAGAGAGAGAGAAACAGAGAGAGAGACACAGAGCAAGAGAGACAGAGAGACGGAGAGAGACAGACACAGAGAGAGAGAAACACACACAAAAAGAGAGAGAGAGAGACACACAGAGAGAGAAGTTATGTTGAGAAGGACACAGAAGAAGTGTGGAAAAGGCTGAGAGTGACAGAGAGACAGACAGAGAGAGACAGACAGACAGAGAGGGACACACAGAGAGAGACAGAGAGAGTGAGAGAGAGACAGACAGACAGACAGACGGAGAGAGACGGACAGACGGAGAGACAGACAGATAGACAGAGAGAGACAGACAGACAGAGAGACAGACAGCCAGAGAGGGACACACAGAAAGAGACAGAGAGACAGAGAGAGTGAGAGAGAAACAGAGAGACAGAGAGAGTGAGAGAGAGACAGGCAGACAGGCAGACAGACAGACAGACAGACAGAGACAGAGAGAGACAGACAGACAGAGAGACAGGCAGACAGAGAGAGGGAAACAGAGTTGTCATTTGTTATTTGTACTTACAGAAATATATCAAACTCAAAAACAGGACATTGAGGTTCCTCATCGTTTCACTATCCCTCCGTCGCTCTCTCTCTCTCTCCGTCTCTCTCTGTCTCTTCCTCCTTCTCCCTCTCTCCGAATCTTAGCTGCAGCCTGTACAAACTCCACTTGCTGCTGATTTTCAATAGAATGCTTCTATCTATAACGCCCGCCTCTCCTCTCTCTCTCTGGTCCAGCTCCAGACTGTCACTCTCTCTCTCTCTCTTTCTCTCCCAATCCCAGCATCACTGTGGCTGTCTCCAAGCGCCTTCACCCCAGCGCCTGTCCCCCAGCGCCTGTCCCCCAGCGCCTGTCCCCCAGCGCCTGTCCCCCAGCGCCTGTCTCCCAGCGCCCATCTCCCAGTGACTGCCTGTCTCCAAGTGCCTGTCTCCCAGTGCCTATACCTGAGTGCCAATATCCCAGTGACCACCACCCTGTGCCTGCATCCCAGTGCCTCCCTCCAAATGCCTGAATCTGAGTGCTAATGTCCCAGTGCCCACCATCCTGTGCCACTATCCCAATGCCTGTAACCAAGTGCCTATAACCCAGCACCTGTAACCCAGTACGTGTAACAAAATACCTGTAACCCAGTGCCTGTAACCCAGTGCCTGTAAGGCAGCACCTGTAACCCAGTGCCTGTAACACAGCACCTGTAACCCAGTGTCTGTAACCGAGTACCTGTTGACCAGCACCTGTAACCCAGTGCCTGTAACACAGCACCTGTAACCCAGTGCCTGTAGCCCAGTGCCTATAACCCAGTATCTGTAACCCAGTGCCTGTAACCCAGTGCCTGTAGCCCAGTACCTGTAATGCAGTGCCTGTAGCATGGTACCTGTAACACAGTACCTGTAAGCCAGTGCTACTAACCCAGTACCTGTTGAGCAGTATCTGTAACCCAGTGCCTGTATGCCAGTACCTGTAACCCAGCTTCTGTAACACAGTGCCTGTATGTCAGTACCTGTAACACAGTTCCTGTAACCCAGTGCCTGTATGCCAGTACCTGTAACCCAGCTTCTGTAACACAGTGCCTGTATGTCAGTACCTGTAACACTGTTCCTGTAACCCAGTGCCTGTACGCCAGTACCTGTAACCCAGCTTCTGTAACACAGTGCCTGTATGTCAGTACCTGTAACACAGTTCCTGTATCCCAGTGCCTGTATGCCACGGCCTGTACCCAGTACCTGTAACCCAGTACCAGTAACCCAGTGCCTGTAGCACACTGCCTGTAACCCAGTGCCTGTAACCCACTACCTGTAACCCAGTGCCTGTAACCCAGTACCAGTAACCCAGTGCCTGTAGCACACTGCCTGTAACCCAGTGCCTGTAACCCAGTGCCTGTAACGCAGTACCTGTAACCCAGTACCTGTAACCCAGTGTCTGTATGCCAGTGCCTGTAACACAATTCCTGTATCCCAGTGCCTGTATGCCATGGCCTGTACCCAGTACCTGTAACACAATACCTGGAACATAGTGCCTGTAACCCAGTGCCTGTATGCCAGTGCCTGTAACCCACTACCTGTAACCCAGTGCCCGTAACCCAGTACCAGTAACCCAGTGCCTGTAGCACACTGCCTGTAACCCAGTGCCTGTAACCCAGTGCCTGTAACCCACTACCTGTAACCCAGTGCCTGTAACCCAGTACCAGTAACCCAGTGCCTGTAGCACACTGCCTGTAACCCAGTGCCTGTAACCCAGTGCCTGTAACGCAGTACCTGTAACCCAGTACCTGTAACCCAGTGTCTGTATGCCAGTGAGTGTAACACAGTTCCTGTATCCCAGTGCCTGTATGCCACGGCCTGTACCCAGTACCTGTAACACAATACCTGGAACATAGTGCCTGTAACCCAGTGCCTGTATGCCAGTGCCTGTAACCCAGTGCCTGTAACCCACTACCTGTAACCCAGTGCCCATAACCCAGTACCAGTAACCCAGTGCCTGTAGCACACTGCCTGTAACCCAGTGCCTGTAACCCAGTGCCTGTAACACAGTACCTGTAACCCAGTACCTGTAACCCAGTGTCTGTATGCCAGTGCCTGTAACCCAGTGCCTATAACCCAGTGCCTGTAACCCAGTGCCTGTAACCCAGTGCCTGTAACTCAGTGCCTGTATGCCAGTGCTTTCTACCAGTAAGCAGATGCAGCCAGTAATGAGGGAAGCGAATGCAATGTTGGTGTTTGTTGCCAGAGGAATGGGTTATAACAGTGCAGATGTTTTACAGCAGCTGTACAGGGCGTCGCTGAGACCACATCTGGAGCACTGCGTACAGGTTTGGGCTCCTTACTTAACGAAAGCACACGGAAGCACTAGAAACACCACAGGGAAGGTTCGACTGGACTGATTCCTGGGGCGGAAGTGGTGGGGGGGGTGTTTGTCTGATGGGGGAGAGGTTGAGCAGATTGTGTCCTGTACCCCTTGGAGTTTCGAGGAATGGGGGGTGGGTCCTATTGAGGCAGATCCGATTCTGAGGGAGGAGGGGGCTGGACAGGGTGGGTGCTGAGACGATGAATCCTCCCCCACCGCCCCCGCCCCCCCCCCCCAACCTTCGTGGAGGAATCTAGAATGAGGGGGGAACAGTTTCAGAATGAGGGGTCTCCCATTGAAGACGAGGAGGAATTTTTGTCCCTCAGAGTGTCCATGAGTCTTTGGGAAGCTCTCCTCCAGGGAATGGGAAAGACTGGGCTGGGGAATATGTTTAAGGCAAAACTAGATAGCAACCCCCCCACCCCCCCACCTCGACTAGCAAAGGGAGTGAAAGGTTTATGGGAGACAAGCAGGCTTTTGGTTCTAATATAATTTATGTAATACATACAGAAAATGCTGGAAAAACTCAACAGAAGTAGCTGGGGGAAAGAGAGAAACGGAGTTAACGCGCCGAGTCCGCGGGACCCTCCCTCAGAGATAAAGGGGAGTAGAAATGTAATGAAAGGTAGACAGTTTGAGAGAGGGTGCAGCAGGTGGGGTGATAGAGAAGGTCAGGAATAGGTGGTTGGAGGGTGGGGGGGGTGGTGGTTAAAGAGAGATTAAGAAAGACCCAAGACGACAGGAGTGTGAAAGGCTAAAGAGGGTGCTGATAGTCGGGTAAAGGTAAGAGAGCAGGTGGGGCGAAGAGCAGGACTAGGGTCAGCACTCAGTGAAAGAGCAATTGGAGCAAGTAACAGATGAGCCTTTAAGGCTAGTGTTGGAGGGGGGGGGGGTGGTTTGGGGCCGGCAATGTGTTAGGGGGAAATGATTAAAA